>NW_020948480.1:0-37330 GCF_900497805.2 Vombatus ursinus | reverse complement strand
GTCTGTAGAAGGCAGCATAATAGAACAGATAGGACAAGAGACTAGAGATCAGGGACACCTGGGTTCAAGTGTTGCCACGAATATGAACTAGCTGGGTGATGCTGGGCACATCATTCAATTTCCCTCACCCTCAGTTTCCTCATCTGTAAAATGGGCATTAAAATGTTTATAGCATTTACCTCATAGAGTTACTATGAGGCACAAGTGAAATGAAGCATGTAAAGGGCTTTTCACATCTTAAAGTGCTACGAAAATATCAGTTAGTATTACATGTTTCCATACTTCCCACTGGAGTCATATTTCAAGCATATAAGGGGAGTTCACTTTTTTGGGGGGGCTAGGCAATGGGGTTAAGTGGCTTGCCCAAGGTCACATAGATAGTAAGTGTTGTGTGTCTGAGGCCGGATTTGAACTCAGGTCCTCCTGACTCCAGGATTGGTGCTCCATCCACTGTGCCACCTAGCTGCCCCAGGGGAGTTCACTTGTAAAGGGATCCTTTGGTAACATGAAGAATCTCCTCTTGATCTCTCTTTTTGAAAGAGGGGAAATTGATTCAAATTCTCATATATTGGCCTTGTTTAAAGCAGGCCATGGTTATGTTCAGTTTTTTTGGGCTTGGCATCCTCTGGATAAAGGGTCTCCTGTATATCACTTTTTTTCCCCCCAAGTCCATAACACTCCTGGCAAGTAGTCAAGGGAACTGAGTAAAGAAAGATGGAGAAGGATAGAGAGAGTGGGAAAAAGGGATAGAGAGAGGGAAATAAAGAGGGGGAGAGAGAAAGGGAGTGAGGGAGAGAGGAAAAGAGAAAGAATAAGAAAAAAAAGAAGAGAAAGAGGGAGAGAGGAGGGAAGGTGGGATGGGGAAGAAGAGGGAAGGCCAGAACCAAGTAACTCAAGAGGCATAGTTTCTCTGAATAAGAAAGTGCTTGTCCAGTTCTGCTGTTCTATGCCCTGGTTAGACCACATCCAGAGCGCCATGGTCACCTCTGGGTATCCCAGTTTTGGAAGAACACTGAGAAGCTGGAGAGTGTGCAGAGGAAGGTACCCAGGATCTTTCTGAGGGGCCTTGAGTCTATGTCACATATGGCTCAGTTAAATGAACTGGATATGGTGAGTCTAGAAAAGAGAAAATCCAAGGGGATGCAATCAGTGTTTTCAGTTGCTCAATAAGCTTTCACCAGAAAAAGGTTTTCTTTGTCCTCCGAGGAAAGAATAAACAAAGTCGTTCCCATCAATTGAAGGATGGCTGAAAAATGTAATGGAATATTACTGTTTCACAAGAAAGATCATATGTATTTATGCATGTGTGACCCTATGTGTGTATGTAAAAATATATTTTTTGGGGGGGAACCAGATACGTGCTTTCACCAGAGTAGGAAGTTCCTGATGAGGAGTTTCCTCTATTAATGTAGATCTATACCTTCTCCGAAACTCACAATCTTAAGAAAGTTGCTTAGAACACTGAAAGGTTAAGTACTTACCAGGGTCACATACCCAGTATGTGTAAGTGGTAGGGCTTGAATCCAAATCTTCCTGCCTCCCTTTCTACTATGCTGTTCTCCCTCTTCAAGTGTCTCCTCATTCTGTTTCTGTTTCACATTTGTGCAGACACACACACACACACACACACACACACACACACACATCCAGAGATATAAAGGTTTCATGACATCAGAAAGTTTGGAAACCCTCGGCTACAAATGTGAATTCATGGGAGCTAGCTTCTTGAGTGGAATTCACAGCTTTCTCCTTGAAGGAACATTCTCTTAAGTATAACTTGAATGCAGTCAAAATTTACTTGAATCAGATCCTGAATGCCTTTTGGGAAGAATGGTTTATTTGTCCATTTCCAAACTCAGAAACAGGACCATTTCTCAAGCCCCTGTTGCCTCATAGTGAGAATGTCGAGCCAACTGAATATCAAAGATGATAGGTTGTCCTTGGGGTCAGGCTTATCTGTTACGTTTTCCCTCATAGGAAATCATTCATTCAGCACAGAACTCATAGGGAAACATGATGAACATAAGTGATATGTGTGCTGTTCCTAGTTGGTCCCCTGTTCCCTTTTTAGGGGGAATTAGGAAGAAGAGAAGAATCTGCCTGGGGAATCCTAATTGGAGAAACTTTTTCTTTGTTAATAGTCACATTAATAATAATGTATTACATTAGTATCATACATCAAAGGCCTTTAATATTCCTTACGCTGTTTTAGATTCTGAGAAGCCATGAAAATTAACTAAGACAGGGGGTGTTCTCCTTCTCTTACAGATTGGGAACCAGTTCCAGGGAGATTTCTATGGTATATAACAGAAAGTATATTGGCCTTAGGTCCAGGACTACCGGCTTCAAATCAACATTTGCCAGTGTTGGGATGATGGGAAAGTCACTTAAACTCTTCTGTGTCACCCTCTTCCCAACACCTCCCCCCCAATTTCTTTATTTTTGTAATGAGGATAATCATACTTGCCCCACCTACCTTGCTGGGTTGCCCTGAGGAGGGTGCTTTGTAAATACTGTCTGGAGAACTTTTTAGAGCAATTATCTAAAGCAGGGGTGGGGACCTGTGGCCTTGAGGCCACATGTGGCCTTCTAGATTCTTAAGTGCAGCCTTTTGATTGAATTCAAATTTTATAGAACAAATCCTTTTAGTAAAAGGGTTAGATTCTAAAGCAATTCATGTCTACCAGACTCTGGGTAGCTATGGTTTTTCCATGTCCTCTTTCTGCTATTGAGAGAGTGTCACTAAACAAATATTTGTTGGGGACTCCCTTGTAAGAGAAAATTTAATAGAGAAAATTGAAAGTCCTGCATTTGGGTAAAAAAAAAAATCATCAGTATAGCACAGGGAAGAAAGGGCTGGACATTTTGGGTGAAGAAGATCAGGGAATTTTAGTGGAATGTAAGCTCAATAGGAAATATGAAAGCTTTTTTTTTTCTTGTTTTCATTGAAGATTGCCTTGGTTTATCCACAGACCAGTCTCTAAAGGTCTTATAGAGAAAAAGAAGCAGGGACAGATAGCTCAATAGATAGATTCTCCTGTTATCTTAGTTGCCTTATTTTGATAAGTACGCCATCCATGATTTTCCACTCATGGTAGAAGATTCCTCTCATTGGAGGTCTTCAGACAAGCTGAATGACAACTTGTTGGGTATGTTGTAGAGAAGGGGTGTAAAACACAAATAGAATCAGGGGCTACTGAACTGCTATGTGCATATGTTGACTTAGAAAAACACATATTAACATTATCTGTGTTTTGCTGTATTTTTATTTATTTCATCAAATATCTGCCAATTACCTTTTAATCTAGTTTGGGCCTCACCATGCACTTGACACCTCTGCTGTAGAGGAGGGGATATCTGCTCAGGTACAGGTTGTACAAGAGGGGGGATGGAAGGGAAAGAACAATGAATTTGGAATCTCTGTTTTTGGGGAGGCTGAGGCTGGTGAATTCCTTGAGTTCAGGAGTTCTGAGCTGCCATCGGCTAAAGCTGACCTGGAGTCTACTCTAAGTTTGGCACTAATCTGATGACTCCTGGGAGCAGAGGATGGTCAGCAGGCTGCCTAAAGATGGGCAAACTGATACATGTCGGAAATGGGGCAGATCAAAGATCCTTAACTAGTCAGTGATGGCATCAAATAGATGAGTAGCCACTGTACAAGATAGGGAGACCCACTCTCAAAAAAAAAAAAGTCACCAAATAGCTGAGGAGGACATTTTGTTAACAAATCTGTTACTATTTCTTTGGAATGTGAGTTCCTCAAGGCAAGGGCTGTTTTTGCTTTTCTTTGTATCCCCAGAGCTTAGCACCATTCCTGACCCACATAAAGGCTTGGTGACTTAGGTCATTTGGGAGCTTCCACTTTTTTTCATCCTATTCTGCCTTGCTTTTCTTTTTTTTAGAAAAAAATTTTTTATTGATATCTTTTGTTTTTATATCACCTACATTTGCCAATGTATCCATTCCCTTCACCCCCTCCCAGAGAGCCATTCTGCCTTGCTTTTATTTTGCCAATTGACTCAATAAGCAGTTAACATTATTGTGGCTTCGTTGATTATTTCTGTTAATTGATTGGGAGCTACTTACCATATGGGGATTTATGAGCAGGCTCACAGGGCTCAGTGGCACGTTTGGACTACGTGCCAGAATCATGGAGGGCTTCCTGTGCTCCCTTTGATTTTATAGGCATCCTTTCCCTCCCAGCACTCCTTTTCTTCTAGGCTTGTGTTATGCTCCCATTCAATGGGCTCTCACTGTAGCTGTGAAATGAATTGTTTGTGGAGCCTTGCTTTTCTTTCTGCAGCTGTGTGTGGTACGTGGTGTGGCAGACCTAGTGACTCATTTAGATCGGGAGGTAATATCTGCTTATTCATGCAGCTGCTAATGATGCCGTCAGCTTGGTGGTCTGTCTTCCTCTCTCAAGTCATTATTATTAGCAGAGGCTTTATTGCATCCATTTTTTCAATTGATTCCTTAATGCTTGGAAATTTCATGAATGATTGTGTCCTATTCTTTTCAGTTGCTCATCCTGATGGCCTGCTTCCTCTTTACTCCACTCTGCTGTACTGGCAGTTGGTTCAAAATATTGGGCAATAGAATTCAGGCATAGTGTGGCACATACAATGTTGTCTCATTGCATGGTTTTTAAATTTCTTCATTCAGAAGGCACTGAGTGCCAGCTCCACGCACAGCACTAAACCATGGGCTCTGGGTGGTACAGGATTTACTAATAGTCTAATTCACTTATGCATTTGACTTCACACTATTTGAAGTTATGATCATGGTCCTTGGTTACAGCACAGTGGAAATATGCTGTGGAAATTCAAATAATGCAGGATTTATTATTTGCCCTATTGAGGACCTAGCCGTATAGGGAAGGAGAAGAGAAGAGGAAGAGAATCAATATTTATACAGCACTTACCATGTGCTAAGTGACTTTTACAAATTTTATCTCATTTGATCATCATAACAACCCTGTGAAATCGGTTTTAATATCCCCGTTTTGCAGTTGAGGAAACTGAGGCAATGGTTACATGACTTGCCTGGGGTCACAGAGCTAGTAAATGTTTAAGGCTGGATTTGAACAAGTCTAAAGGAGGGGGAAGTGGTTTGCTCAGAACAAGGTCAAGCCCGAGACATCCTTGAATTGCAATTTGTTTGGTAGTAAATCACCATTCGTGGCCGTGTCTTTTGGATGCTGTCCTTGTGCTAGCCAGGTCACCTCCTTGATCTTCTGTGCCCCCAGTTCAGCCTGCCTCAGGTAGATAAGGAAAAACCAGACCTTTGGAGTGCAACCTGTTGGGTCATCCCATTCAGAATCAGAACCTAGTTAGGTGGAGACCCTTGAAGTACGTGGAGGATATGGTCCTTTGAGCTACTCCAGGCCTTCTAAACATAGCCATGGTCATACAAGGCTTGTGCCCCAAAAATGGTCACAGATTACTGATCTCTGTTGCTTTTCCCTATAACAGGAAATTGGATTAAAGTGTTTTTTTTCATAGCATTGGAAGGAAGAAAAAAATCCTTCAAATATAGGAGAGGTGGCCTGTATTTACAACACTCTAACCTCATCCCTCCTTAGAGAAAAGGAGATTGAAGTTAGGTCAGGCCCAGAATGGAAGATAATTGAATTACTTCTTTAGTGTGCTGAGTTATAGGGCTTTATACTGCTGAGTTCATTAGAGGTCAGGCGGGCAGACATTCTGTTTTAGGTGACTCGGCCTGGAATTGGGGTTCCATATCCCATATAGATTCAGTCAGAGTTGGAACGAGCCTCAGAGACCATCTAGTTCAACATATGCCTGAACTGGAATTCCCTCTGCAGCCTCTCCAATGAGTCATCCTTCCGTTTCCTCTTAGAAACCTCCAGTAATGGGAAATACGCTCCCAAGAAAGCCCATTTCACTTTTCTAGGGCTCTGATTGTGAGGAAGATTTTCTTTTTATCTGCTTCTCTGTAACTTGTTTTCATTGTTCCTGGTGCTTCTTCCTGGGGCTAAGAAAAATTCCAGGCTTGTCATATTTTGCTTGGGATGAGTGGCCACTTATTTTAGGAGCCCCCCAGGCCACAGGCCACAGGCCAGGGGGCACACTGAGTAGCAGCTACCACCAATTGTCCTAACCCATTTATGTTTGAAGAGTTGGGCCAGAGGAAATGAGGTGGGTCATAGAAGAGGATGGAAATAAAAGGGAAAAAAGGAGGAAAGTGCTGCCCAAGAAATCAGTCAGTTAACAAGCACCTACTAAGTGTCAAACATGTAATAGGTACTATGGATAAAAAAAACAAAAACAAAAACTGCCCTCAAGAAGCTTATCCTCCATCAGGGAAAACAACACGGATATGCAAGAAGCCAGAGGCAACTGGACAATTGTTCCCCAGAGATTGAGAGTAGGCTTTAGTGAAAGAGTATATGGGACAAAAGGGGAAGTATGTCTCTTAATTGGATACTCATTCATTCAATAAACATTTATTAAGTTCTTACTATGTGCCATGTACTGTGCTGAACTAACTGCTGGGGATATAAAAAAAAGGCAAAAGATAGTCCCTGTCCTCAAGGAGCTTACAATCTGATATATCCAAAGCAATCTATGTGCTGGATAAATAGGAAGTAATTAAAAGAGGCAAAGTATTGAAACTCAGAGGGGTTAGGAAAGGCTTTTTGTAGAAGGTAGAATTTTAGCTGGGACTTAAAGAAAGCCGGAAGTAGAAGCAGAGGAGGGAGAGTGCTCCAGGCATAAGAGACAACCAGAGAAAATGCCTGCACCTGAGATGGAGTGTCTTGTTGGTGGAACAGCCAGGGGCCAGTGTCACTGCGTCGAGGAGTACCCGACTTATGGAACTGGGAGGTTCTTGAATCACAGGATTGTGTAGAGTCTTGCATGCTTGTCTGGGTTGTGGGAAAAGCTTAGACTTTAGGACTGGGTCTGCTACTGACTTAGCTGGATAACTTCGAGCAAGTCATTTCTTCAACTGCAAAATGAAAAGAATGGAATAGATGTCCTCTTTGGTCTCTTCCAGTTCAAAAATTCTATGACCTACCAACATTCTTTTACAGTTTAGAGTTGGCAGGGACTTCAGAGGCCATCTGTCCAGTCCCCTCATTCCAGAGATGAGGAAACTGAGGCCTTACTGGGTTAAGTGACTTGCCAGTTAGAACGTCTAGTTCCTTTACTGAATGACAATTATAATACCTTACATTCATATTGTACTTTGAACTTCCAAAGGGCTTTTATGTCTAGTCTTTCATTTCCTTTTCTTTGGCTTTCATATAGAGTTAGTTACCAAGCCCTATCAAGTCTGTCTGCAATGTAACTTGTATTTTGTCCCCTTTTCTCCCTTCCTGCTCCCACTACTACTAACTGTCTGCCTATTTCAGTAACCTCCAAGGGCTCCCAGCCTCCACTCCAACCCCAACCCTCATCCATCTTTCACACCTGCTGCCAGAGCTTTCTAACTTCTATGTGGATCTGGTCATCAAGTCATTCATTCATTCATTCATTCAGTCAGTCAGTCAGTCAGTCAAGCACTTATTAGGTGCTAGGCATTGTGCTTAGTGTTGGGAATATAAAGAAATGCTGAAACATGGTACCTGTGCTCCAGTCTGGTGAGGGAGATAACATGCAAATTACTATTGACATACTAAATATATGTAGGGTAAATTGGGGCACACATACATATACACCTGTTTTTGTCATGGGTAAAAAAAAAAATCCTCTTTCTGCCTCTGTCTAGCATCCAGATACAATATACTCAAGGTTTCTCTTAAGAACTTTGGAATTGATTGTGTGACATGGGAGACATTGGCATAGAACCACCCAGCATGGTGTGCCCTTGTCAGAGAAGGTGCTGTGCTCTGTGAGCAAAGCAGAATTGAAGTAGCTCAAAAGAAATGTGAGATGTGCAAATTTAAAGAATCCATCCCAGATGTTCACATGGACTATTTGTGCCCGACCTGTGGTAGAGCATTCCAAGCTCGGATTGGTCTGATCAGCCATAGTCGGATGCATTGTAACTGGACTCTAATGTGGTGATGTCATTTTGGTCCTCTTCAAGAACGAAGGACAACAGCCAACCAGCATCCAAAGATTTCATCCTAGCAGAAAATGTGAATCTGGGGGGGAAAGTAAGTCATTATTATTATTTTTTCATATAGGAAAGGTAAATGGTTTCGTGAAAAAGCATGCTGGGTTTGGGAAATGGGGAACCTGAGTTCCAAAATCTGCTTGTCTCCTTTAGCCATGAGCAAGCCATTTTACCTCTGTGTTTCCTCATCTCTAATATGGGCGTATTCCTAATGCTTGCACTCCTTACTTTATATGGTTGTTGTGAGGAAAGTGCTCAGTAAACCTTAGCATCACAGGGCCAGAGACTTAGAACTTTAAGGGCCCTTAGAGATTGCCTTGTTCAAGTCTTTGGATTAATAGATGAGGAAACTGAGGCTCAGGGGAAGGTAAATGATTGGACCAAGATCACATAGGTAGCAAGTGACAGAGCTGGAGTTTGAATCCAGATCCTCTGACTCCAAATCCAGAATAATTTCCTTTACATCATGCTAAGAGCTCCTCCTAATCATAAACATATGATTAGACCTCACTAGCAGAAGATGCTGGAAAGAAGCTATAGGCATAGTGAATAGAGCTCTAGACTTGAAGTCAAGAAGACCTGAGTTCAAATCCCACATCAACCAGTTATCAACTGGATGGGACCCTGGCCAAGTCACTTAACTTTTATGTGCCTCAGTTTCCTCAATCATAAGATGAGGAGATTGTACTTTATGTCCTCTAAAGTCCTTTCCAGTTCTAAATCTATGATCTATGAAGTTCAAATGAAAGAAAAATATGTAAAGGCAAAATTGCTTGGGAATTATTCCACAGATTTGAGGCTGCTGAAACATATAGCGAGATCCTTAAATTTGCCTCTGCAACATAAAGTGTCCTCCAGGCAGTTCTATGGCAATGGCATCAGATGCTCCTGCCCCAGTTTCTGCTGTCAGTATTTTCATTCTGTGACTTAGCTTGAGTCTGGTCTAGTGTAGTTAACATTTTAATTTTTATTACTGTATTATTGAAATTTTATCAGTCATTCCATTTCCTTTCAGATTGATTTCCTGCACTTTGGAAGTGTAATTCTTATAACCAGGGCTGGGGGATTTTCTAGTTGAATGCATCTCTGATCTTATCAGAGGAAACCTGTTATATTGGATAGAACATTGGACTTGGCATTGGGAGCCTGGATTTAAATTCTTCTTTGGGCACTTACTGGCTGTGGAATCATGGACAAGTCACTTAATCTCTTTTGGATTCACTTTCTTTGTTTGGAAAATAGAAGTAATATCACTTAGACTCCCTACTTCCCAGGTTGTGGTGAGCCTCCAGTGAGGCCTTTGCAGGCCTAAATGTGCCATATAAGAGGGATTTGGTGTGGTGGTAACAATGGTGGTGGTGATGATGATGGTGATAGTAATGATGGTGATGGTATGATAGTGATGGTAGTGATAATGATTATGGTGATGATGATGGCAATGGTGATGATGGTAGTGGTGATGATGATATGATAGTGATGGTGGTGGTGGAAAGCAGTGAGAAAATAGAGTTTGTTTAATGGATATTTGATATACAGTAAAATTTATTGGAATGCTCATAGGAGGCAGTGTGGTATCCCCCACCTGAAGCCTGGAACTCTCTTCTTGTCTTTGCCTCCCAACTTCCCTGTCTTCCTTCAGATCTCAGCTGAAATCCCACCTTCAACAAGAAGCTCTTCTAGGTCCTCTTTAATATTAATGTCTCCACTCTGAGATGATCTTCAATTTACCCTTTATATAGCTTCTTTATACATAGGTGTTTGCATTGTATCTTTCCCCATTAGATTGAGAGCAGGGACCATTTTTTTGCCTTTCTTTGTAGCCCCAGTGCTTAGCCTAGTGCCTGGCACCTGGAAGTCCCCTAATAATTGCTTGTTGACATGATTTAATACAGTGAAAAAAACTCTAGTTGTGGTCAGAGGACTTGGGTTCAAATTCTGCCTTGACATCTGCTGCCTGTGTGACCTTGGTCAAGTCACTTAAATTACTTGAGCCTCAGTTTCCTCTCCTACCAAATGAGGGAGCTGATGAAGTGGCTTGTAGGAGGACCTTTCAAACTCTGAATCTCTAATCCTGTGGTCTGACAAGGGTCAGGTGTTCCTCCGGTGGGCACAGCAGGACATGCAGTTCTTACAAGGGAAATCTCTTTCACTTCATAAATAAGCTATTTAAATGGAGACTTGACTTATAGAAAAAGGGAAAAAAGCCTCCTAGGGAGGTAGAATTGTCTGCCTCAGCCTTCAAAGGAGGTTATTTCCACTTTGGAGAGAGTATTAGTAATTGGACGAAAGTTTCCCCAGGCATTAACCCTCTGTGCCATTTGAATCTTCCATTCAGCAGAATTTGAAAGGCTACATAGCAGAGTGGAAAGAGCAGTGGATTTGGAGGCAGAGAAGCTGGTTCAAATCCCAGCTCTACTGTGACTTTGTGATTTTGGGCACTCTCCTCTTTAGTGTTTGTTCCTTCTCTGAAAATGAGAAGGCTGGACTCAATAATTTCCAAGGTCCCTCCCTTCCAGCCCAAAATTCTAGGGTCCTGTTTGATGATGATGATGATGAAAGACATCCTTTACAGTTTGGAAGGCCCTTTCCAATAATTATCCCCATTTTACAGATGGGGAGACCAAGGCAGATAGAAGTTATGTGACTTGTCTAGGTCATACAGATGGATTGAGGTAGGATTTGAACTCAGGTCTTCCTTCATATTCTCTTCCCTGCTTAACCTGACCTGCACAAATGCAGTAATGCTGGAGAGCATAGCAGGACACAAGAAAACAGTTGGTATTCTACTTTGACTGCAATGGAGAATAAATGTGGTTAATGGGGGGTAAAGTTGGAAAGGGAGTTGGGAACAGATCATAAAGATTAAGGAATTCTTATTTAATCTCAGAGGCACTAGGGAGAGAAGACCTGAAGAATTTGGAGCAAAGGAATGGTGGGTAGATCTATTCCTCTGAAGGACTGACAATGTGCTGACCTAGTATGGTCCCTTGTCTCAGAGAGGTTTGGAAGAACGGGCTTTCGTTAAATATCTGCTGCCCTGCTCTTTTGCCTTTTGACTACCCAGCACCTTGGCACATAGTCATTGCTCAATGAATGGTCGCTCAACTGGACTGGATTGAAAGTAACAGGATCTCAGAGAAGATGCCCTTCCTTTAAAATTTATAGCACCTTCACCCTCCCTTCCCCATTACAAAGTAAAGAGGTCTAGAGTAGGACATGAAATTATAAATTGGGAGATGACACCTTTGGTCTCCTCTCTGAGAATGATCTACCAATGATATTTATCAGTGCATGGCATCTCTATGGGCCCTGAATAGTGCCATTCATATAAGGGTTGGGATAATAAGAACAAAATCATACCTGAGTCATTTGCAATGAACTCACTATATTCTTTGGAGAAAGATATTGAGCAAACCAGTGATCGTGCAGTTATGAAAAGAAGAAGGAAAAGAAAAGGAGAGTTGAAAAAGAAGAGAGAGAGAGAAGAGGGGAAAGGAAAGTGAGAAAGAGAGGAGAGAGGAGAGACAGAAGTTATTCTTTCTGACCTCACCTACTGAAAGGTCACTCTAGGATAGATCTAATAATAATTCATACTTTTATATGGTACAAACCCCATTCCTTATCACAATCCCATAGTACATGCTTTATTATGATCATTCTTCAGATGATTAAGTATTAGTATAGTGCAGGGGTTCTTAACCTTTTTTTTTGTGTCATGTATCCTCTTGGCAGTCTGGTGAAGCCTTTGAATCCCTTCTCAGGATAATGTTTTTAAATGCATAAAACAGACTACATCGGAATTCAAAGGGATCCAATTATCTTGGAATATAGAGATCAAAATATTTTTTTAAACCTAGCAAGTTCATGGACTCCAGGTTAAGAACCCCTGTTATAATCGGAACACTGAATGTGAAGGCCAAGGATATAGGTTCAAATTCTGATTTGAATACCTACCTGTGTGACTTCTTATCTCTGGTCCTCAGTTTTCCTCATCTGCAAAACTCAAAGTGCTTTATAAATGCAAGCTATTGTTACTATTAGCAAGGAACTCCCAAAATTATCTGGTGGTAGTAGTCTGTGCTCAGATTTGGGTATTATTTTACTAGAGAATTAGGGCTACATTTGTAGCCTGCTCTGGGACTGCCCCCGATTGAAGGAGGTCTGACCCATGAAGCTTATAGAGTTATAAGTCAGGTGCTAACTCTTCATTCTAAGTTCTGCACCCTGATTGAAGAAAGAAGCCAGCCTCTTTCAGGGGGATGGATTTGGGGCCATAACTCTAAGAGCTAGGTAGTTAAAGCCTTCTTCAGCCCAGGTGGGGTCAGCACTGAGGGTTTTCTGGAAGATCATCCATGGGTCTGCACCAAATCTGATTTTTATTCTAAGATTTAACTTCACCAGGTAGCCGTCAAGTCTTGCTGCCTTATTAATGGATAACACTGTTAAGACATCAACTTTCTAAGTTAGTATCATGTGTGATTATACACTAAACCAGCAAGAGACTATATGGCTTAGAATCAGGAGCACTGGGTTCAAGTACTGCCCCTAACACACTGGAGCTGTGTGGCCCTGGGCCAGTCAATCCACTTGCAAGGCCCAAGGTCACTCTCTGGCACTCTAAGTTGCATGTCCAAGTTTAGGTGTTGATCTGCATTAGGAGAAGACATTTCCTAATTGGGAGTTCTGAAAATCACAGGTTCTAAGCATCCCAGTACAGTGGGAAGAATCAGAGGATCTGGGTTCCAATCCAAGTTGTCATTTAGAACCTCTATGATCTTGGACGAGTCACTGACCATCTCTAAGCTTTGGTTTCTTCATTTGCAAAATGAGGGGGGAGGGGAGTCAGCCTTGATGGCCTCAAAGGCTGCTTTCCCCTCTAAATCGGTGTGCCATACTTGTCAACTTCTCTACTGTCATTTCCTGTGGGCGCAAGCTCCAAGTTCCATTTTGTTGTCAATGCTAGATAATGATGATGGTAATAACTCCTATATCTATAGTACTTTACAGTTTGCAAAGAACTTTCCCCCCAGCAGCCCTGTGAGGGAAGAAATACAAATGTCATTGTCCCCATTTTCAGGATGAGCAAACAGACTCGAGGAAGGAAGGAATTATCTATGGTTTCCCACCTACTAAGTGTCAGAGCAGGGGCTAGGCTGGCTTGTGTACCACTTGAGCTAATACTGATGTTTGGTCCACTTAGCTCTATTGTCAGTTAGTCAATAAACATTCATTAAGTGTCTACTCTGTGTCAGCACTGTGGTAAGCACTAGGAGATACAAAAAGAGGGAAAAAAATAATCCCTGCTCTCTAGGAACTCACAATCTGTGGGTGGGGGGAGATAATAGGTAAACAAATATGTAGAAACAAGCTATAAACAGGTTAAAAAGAAAATAATTAAGAGAGGGAAGGCTGCAGAGTTAAGAGGAGTTGGGAAAGGCACCCTATCGAAGTTGGAGTTTTAGTTGGGACTTAAAGGAAGCTGAAGAGGTTGGTAGGTAAAGTTGAGGAGGGAGAGCGTTCCAGGTATGGGGGACAGACAGAGAAATTGTCCAGAACTGAGAGATGGAGTGTCTTCTTCCTGAAATAGTCAGGAGGACAGTGTCACTGGATCAGAGAGTACATGTTGGTGAGTAAGGTATAAGAAGACTAGAAAGATAGGAAGGGACTAGGTGATGAAGGGCTTTGAATGCCCAATAGAGCTTTGTGTATTTGATCCTAGAAGTGATAAGCAGTCATTGGAGTGTATTAAGTAGAGCAGAGGTGCTACAGTCACACCTGGGCTTTAGAAAGATCACTTTGACAGCTGAATGGAGAATGGGTTGGAGTGGGGAGAGCCTTGAGGCAGACAGACCTACCAGCAGCTATTGAAATTGTCCAGGCATGAGGTAATGAGGGCCTGCACTAGAGTGGTGGCAGTGTGGGAGGAGAGGAGGGGGTGTATTGGAGAGATGTTGCAAAGGTGAAATTGACAGGCCTTGGCAACAGATTGGATATGGGGAGGGGGAGGGGGAGGGGAGAGAGAGTGAGGAATCCAGGGTAACTCCCAGGTTTCAAGCCTAGGGACTGGGAGGATAGTGTTGCCTTCTACAGGAATAGGGAAGGTAAGAATGTGTGTGGCCAGGGGCAGGGGGGAAGAGGGGGTTAGGGACAAAAATAATGAGGTGCTGAGACTGGTGCTGAATTGTTGTTGATCCTTGCTTTGTTTGGGCTCTTTTGATGTCTTGGTTAGAGATGACTCCAGAAAGGATGGTCTGAGGAATAGATGGAATGAAGGTTATGGTTTAGGGAGCACTATCCTTCCCAAGGAATTGGGCTTTTCAAAGGGCTTTCAAAGCAGTGGAGGAGTTCAGAAAAGTGCTGAATTCACGCCTGATGGGCTTCCAGGGGGATAAGGGGAAGTTTCTAAACCCTTGGCAAACCCCAGCTTTCTATCTGCTTAATTGTCCCAGGCCCTAAAACTGGCAAGAAGAATAATGCTCTCATTAATCTTCGTCCAGCTTCCCTGGCAACTCAGATGAAGTAGTTATTTGAAGGGGCTCTGCTTATCTGAATGCTGGTTAATGGGCGGAGTAAGGGGCTGAAGTCAGGCAGTCAGCTCTGAAATGTGTGTGTGTGTGTGTGTGTGTGTGTGTGTGTGTGTGTGCATGCACACATGCCTGAGTGTGGTGAGAGATGGGACCGACATGCTGCCTGCTTTAGCTGGACCTTATGTTCCTTTGTTGGAGGGCGGGGAACTTTCTGGGGGGAGGCAGCTGTAGGCCAGCTCTTACCTTCCAGCTGTGTAGTAGGGTGGCAGCTGGCAGGGTGACCAGAGGGAAAGGGCATCCCCCACTCAGTCCTGCTGGTCCTGGCAAGGGAAGGAAGGCAGTGTAATGTATTTTCAAGAACAAGACATTGTCATGGTATCATGAAATCTCCTGAAGAAGACAAGCTTCTGACAGGTATCAGGGAAAGCCAGTCATAGAATTGTCACCTGCCTCCAAGTATTTGAGGGGATGGATGTGTTATGGAAGAGGAATTAGACATGTTCAGCTTGGCCTCATAGAGCTAGGAACAATGGGGGAGGGGAGCAGAAGGGCAGAGGCTTCCTAACAATGGGGAGATGTCTCAAGCTGCCTCAGAGGAGTCAGTGAGTCCCCCATCACTGGAGGTCTTGAATGAAGGCTGAATAAATAAAATTTACATATTCTGGTTTATGCAGGCTTCTTACAGAAAGCTAGACAGCGTGGTGGATAGAGCAGTGGACTTGCAGTCAAGGAGATCTGAGTTCAAATCCTGCCCCAGCCACTTATTAGCTGTGTGACCTTGGTCAAGTCACTTCACCTTTATCAGTCTTAGTTTCCTCCTCTAGAAAACTGGGATAATAATAGCACCCCTCACAGGTTTGTTGTGGGAATCAAATGAGATAATGTGTATAAAGTGCTTTGAAAACCTTAAACTGCTATATAAATGCTAGCTATTATTGTTGTTGTTGCTATTGTTGCATGATGTTGGAGAGAGGATGTCTTCTCAGGTATGGGATGGACTAGTTGACCCCTGAGATCTCTTCCAACCCTGAGATTCTGTTTATCAACACCAGAACCCTCTAGTGCCCTGCTGTCCTTCACACAACGGCTGCCTGTCAAGTGGAAGACTGAACTTTTGGTCACCGATTGGTCTCGATTCCAGACCTATAGGTTAAATATAGACACAGAGATGGAAAAGGACAGGATCCTTTGTCTTTTGATTTAACCTCCCTAGGTCTCAGTTTCTATATCTATAAAATGGTTAGATAATCAATCAAACAAACATTCATTAAGCACCTACCACGGTGCCAGCACTGTGCCAAGCACTTAGGATAAAAAGAAAGGCCAATGATGACCTTCAAGTTCCCTCTAAGTTGGAGAAAGTATCTTCCTTTGAGAGGCTTTAGAATTTTTTTTTAGGCAATTGGGGTTAAGTGACTTGCCCAGGGTCACACAGCTAGTAAGTGTCAAGTGTTTGGTCTGAGGCCGGATTTGAACTCAGGTCCTCCTTGCTTCAGGGCTTGTGCTCTATCCGCTGCACCACCTAGCTGCCCCTAGAATCTTAAAAGATAAAATTGATAGATGCCTCTCTGTTTTTGCTTTTATTATGTCACTGTGTCTGAACCTTCAACTAGATTGTAAAGTTCTAGGGGCAGTGGCTATAGGCATCTTGTATTCCTTTCCTTCAGGTATTCTATTATAGTGATATAGACAGTAAATATTTGGGAGTAAATAAATGTAAGGCCCAGGTTTACATAATCTGGTACATAGTTTCTTTAAGAGTCCAGCAATGATGTCAGATTTAGTCATTGAGGGTGATGGGTGTGTGTGTGTGTGTGTGTGTGTGTGGTTGTGTGTGTGTATGGGGGAGGTTTCTTACAGAGGCACCAGACACCAGAATGTACCTTACAATCATCTGCAAAGAGTTGGAAGTGTTGCCCACCCCTTGCCGGAGTCCTTGGCATACTGAATCCCAGGTGTCCTTTCAAAGTGACCTTGTAAAAGTGCAGGCCTGACCCAATGGGTGCAAAACTCACCCCATTCAATCTGCTCTAGTGGCTTCCCACCATGTCTAGGATCAAATAGAAAATCTTGCATGTAAAGTCCTTCATAACCTGGCTGCCTCCTGCCTTTCCAGTCTTACGTCTTTCTGCCCTCTACGTACTCTTCAATTCAGTGTCACTGGCCTCCTTGCTATTTCTTATACAAGACACCATCTCCCAGTTCTAGACATTTTCACTGGCTGTGCCCTGTACCTAGAAATCTCTCTTTCCTTAACTCTACTTCCTGCTTCTTTCAAGGCCCAACTAAAAGCCCACCTTCTACAAGAAGACTTTCCTGATCCCTCTTCACCCTGGAGTCTTCCCTCCTCGATCATCTCTAATCCATTCTGTATTGGGTTCATTTTGTACATAGTTGTTTTCACATTGTCTCTCCCATTACATAGTGAACTCCTCAAGGACAGCAACTGTCTATTGCCTTTCTTTGTACCCCCAGTGCTTACCACAGTGCCACATAGTAGGCATTTAATAAATGCTTGCTTCTTCTTAGACTGCACTCTTGTTGCCAGAAATCCAGTTCTAGCTCCTCCTCCTTCCACCCCCATTTTCTCTTCCTCTTCCCCTCCCCCTCCACTTCTTCTAATACAAAATACTCTTTCCCCTTACTCATGGTTGCTTTTCTCTGCTGGCCAAAGGTAGGCATGGGCATGCGTGCATGTCTGTGCGTTGTGCATCCACAGAAACACCAGCCTTCCTGCTCACCCCTGTCTGTGACCCCTTCCTTTAGAGAAGTAATTTAAGAAGTTAGGGTAAGCACTTGGCTGACTTCTGCTTAGGATAATTGGTGTACAGCCGGCTATATCTTGGGGGCCATGCCCCACATGTCTCTATGTGTGACAGCTTAAATGAGCGAGGCTTTAGGAAAAACGAGGAAAAAACCCAGCTGTCAGTGAAAACATAGACTCTCCTTTGAAAGCACAATGAACAGTGTTTTAGCCAGAGCTGGACACATTTAAACAGATTCCAAATCCAAGAATGCCTGATCTCCCAGAGAGCAGGAATTTGACAAGTCTAGATTCAGGAATCTGCTTCCTACAAACCCAGTGGAAGTCTCTGAACCTGAATTGGGGTGTTTGACTTGTTCAGGAAAAAGCTACTGTGTAGTTGCTAGCTGTGGTCAGTTGAATGCTATTAATGCTCACTGGAAAAGACTGTGTTCTTTTGCTATAGGAGAATTGAATTGAATCCAGAGTGGGTTTGAGTTGCACATGCATGCCTTGAAATAAATGGGAACATCCAGTCTACCTTGGGAACTTTGGGGTCAGACTGAGATTTTCATGTCAGAGGAATTGGCTGTCCCATCATCACGGAGAAGAACCCCAGAGACTTTCATACCCACTCATACCTGGACAGAATTGCCCTCTACAACATATTGTGTAAGGAGCCACCTAGCTCTTGCTTAAGGACCTCCAGTGACGGGGAACAGTGACCTCCTGCGGCAGCTCATTCCACTTTGTAATCAGTTCAAATATTCTTTCCTTCTATTCACCTCTTTGCCATTTTCGCTAGTTCTGCCTTCTGGGGCCAAGCAGAATAAAACCAATCCCCTTTCCGTGTGATAAGCCTTCAGATACTTAATGGGAGTCGTCATGATCGCGGTAGTTCCCTTGAATGAATGCTTTTAGGACTTGGGCTGTAGGTCCTTCACCATCCTGGTCACCTTTCTTCAGGCATTCTCCAGGGTTGTGCTAGTAAAAGTTTAACAAGTGGCTCTGGTGTGTGTGTATGTGTGTGTGTGGGGGGATGTATGTATGACATACCTTTAAGTTGAATCTGCATTGTTGACATTTTTGCAATCATTTCCTTAAGTCTAGAAATCAACAGGATAATTAATCAAGCCCTGATTTCTAGCATTTGCTGATTTTTGAGGTAGAAATGCTGACACTGAAAATTTAACAGTAGCTTCTCGTGAGCTAGTATTAGCTGGTTCTAGTACCCCCCCCCATCTTCTCTATCTTACTAATGTTCTGCCTAAAATGTAACCCCTAGACCTAGATATTCTTCTTGAGATGTGGTCTGATCAGGGCAGAGCAGAACAGAGGGCTTGGACTGGAAGACAACGTCACCTCTCTTGGGCACTGATATTTTAGCAAGGTCAACATGGGAAATTTGGATACTGGTTTAGAGAGCTAAGTAATCTGATCTTCATCTTCTTTATTGAAAAATGAAAGCTGGGCTCTGCAGGCTTTTATGTAGGGCCTCATCAGGCAACATTTATTTCTTCAGTGCTTTACGCTTAGCTTCGAAGTTTATTGTTTTGGATCTCCATATCATTGCCAAATCGAATCTCACACCTAAAGCCCGATCTTGGTACCCATGACTACATTCACTCAGCAAGTGCTTCTTAGCCACCTGTTCTATGCTGGGAAGTGTGCTAGGTGTTCAGAAAACAAAACAATAAGCAAATCAGTCCCTGCCCTCAAGGAGCTTCTATTCTGTAGTATTGGGAGGGGGGTGGGAGTGGAGAAGGGCCAGCATATACTGCTGGCTGGTTTCTCTGCCTCAGATCTCTCCCCACTTCAATCCATCCTCCACTCAAGCTTGTCAAATTGATCTTCCTAAAATCCTGTTTCCCATTTCATGAACTCAAGTGACTCTT
This sequence comes from Vombatus ursinus, assembly GCF_900497805.2. NCBI lineage: Eukaryota > Metazoa > Chordata > Mammalia > Diprotodontia > Vombatidae > Vombatus > Vombatus ursinus. The sequence goes on along the minus strand of NW_020948480.1, from coordinate 18,083 downwards.
TATTGTCTCCAGAATCAAATAAAATCTTCTGTTTGACTTTTAAAGCCCTTCAGAACCTGACCCCTTCCTTCTTTGCCAGTCTTCTAATACCTTAGTTCCCCCCACACATCTGTGATCCAGTGGCCTCCTTTCTGTTCCTCACACAAGCCACTGCCACTCCCAAGGTGGAACATTTTCACTTGCTGCCCCCGTACCTGGGATTCTCTCCCTCCTCATCCCTGCCACCTGATGTCTTTGACTTGCCTTGTTCATGTCTCAGCTAAGGTCTCAAAGAAACCTCCTTAATCTTAGTGCCATCTCACTGAGATTACTCCCAATTTATCCTACACATATCTTGTTTGTCTGAAGTTGTTTGCATGCTAGATATCTATTAGACTATGAACTCGAAATCAGGAACTGTTTTTCCTCCCCTTTCTTTGTATCCCTAGTGCTTAGCGCAGTCTCTGGAACATATTAGATACTTTTTTTGCATTCCTTTTAATTTTATTTTTTGAGAGGAGGCAATTGAGGTTAAGTGACTTGCCCAACGTCACACAGCTAGTAAGTATCTGAGGTTACATTTGAACTCAGGTTCTGCTGATTCCAGGGCTTGTGCTGGGCACCTAGCTGCCCCTTGGATACTTAATACACTCTAGATGATTGACATGTGAAAACAAAATATATACAAAGTCATCTCTAGCAGCTGGGGAGGGGGCAGTGTTAGGGATAGTCCTTTAGGGAGCAGCATTTGAACTGATCCCTAAAAAGAGATAAAAAGAGAGGTGAGGAGGCCATACATGGACAGTATAGGCATATAGAGATATATGACGGACAGAGGAGACTAGTTAGTACAAAGGTGTGGCAATGGGAGATAGAGTACTGTGCTTTTTTTTTTTTAATTTTGCTAGGCAATGGAGTTAAGTGACTTGCCTAGGGTAACAGAGTTAGCTAAGCATCAAGTGTCTGAGGCCAGATTTGAATTCAAGTCCTCCTGACTCCAGTGCTAGTGCTCTATCCGCTGCACCACCTAGCTGCCCCTGGAGATGGAGTACTATGTGTGGGGAACAAAAGTATCTCACTCGACTTTTAACAGCTCTGATTATTTGGAGGTTTTCTTTATGTTGAGATTTTCTTCTCAGTGAATTCCATCTCCTCATTGTTCCTCCTGCCAAGAACTTTGTATTTCCTCCTCCCCCATCCCCCAAGATTTAATCCCTCGAGGTCTCATTGATGAATGTCCTACATGAATAATTACTAACTAGATTGTCTCTATCCACTGCAGAAGGGGTGATGTAATTGTATTGAAACAGAAAAGGCCACTTCTTGGACTGGGAGACAGTAATATAGGGCAGTTTTATGAATACATTAAGCTCCGTAATGTAGAATGAAGGTACTCCCTGAGTTAGTCAAACTAGCCTGCTGTCTCATCTCTGGGCACAACATTCCAGTGCCTTTCTTGGTGCTCTCCCCCACCTTGGCCCCTGTGTCTGGAATGCACTCCCTGTCCCTCTGCCACTCACTTCTTTTCAGAAACCCAGCTCAGGTGTGCCCTCCTACGCAAGGTCTTTCTTGATTTCTTCCTCCTGGTTGTTAATACTCTCCTAGTCTTGAAAACACTTTATATATTGAAGTCAATGTGATGGAGTGGGCTATAACACTGTCCTTGAAATCAGGAAGATCTGAGTGTACCACCTCATTCACTTAGCAGCTATGTGCCCTTGGCAAAATTACTTAACTCCTCTGAGACTCAGTGTTCTCATCTGTAAAATGGGGATAATAATAGCACTTACCTTATAGGATTATTGTAAGGTTAAAAGCACATGATCTATATAAAATCCTTGGCAATCCTTATGAACATGGGTTATTATTACTGTTATTGTTATTGAACTTTTACTTGGTATTTACCTAACTGTGCACATTATATATCCTACCTCCATCCCCACATAAGCTCCTGAGGGCAGGGACTGTATCACTTTTGGCTTTACATGTGTAGCACCTAGCAGAGTACCTTATATCATAGGTGCTTAATAAATCCTTATTGAATTGACTAGATCCTGCTTGGGCATTGATGAATTGAACTGGGGTGCCTGAGTTGGGCAGAACTCAGAGTCCTTCCTTGGCATGTGCTCCCAAAGGATTCCCTGAAGAATGGGATAGAAAAGTACTGTTCTGTGTGCTTGGCAGGCTCGAAACCACATAGAACCTGGCAGTGCTTTCTGAGGATCTGGGAGCAAAAAAGCAGACTCCCTAGGTGGTTATTTATAGAGTCAGCAGCAGTAATGATCAGTCAGAAAAATAAATTATAACTTAGCTGAACCTGAAATAACTTCCCTCTAGCAACCCTGTGCATTCCACATGGGCTCCATGCGTACCATGCTCTCCCTGGGGGGTTGCTGGAAGCCAAAACTTGGTTGTGTCATGGGCTTATTTATGCTCTCATAAAGGCCTTAGAGAAGTGAAGTGGCAGCAGGAAGGGAGTTTCTGCCTGGAGAATCGGGATTATTCTTGTCTGGATAAATTCCCTACAGTCCCATGATGGAGCTGAAGAGGTCAGTGGCCACCTCCCCAAACCCCTCAGCATGCCTTGACAACTTATGGTACAAGATAGTGCTGGAGGGAAATGTTAAGAGGGCACAATTGGTGTCTGAAGCAAGTCCAGCTTGAAGCCAAATCATCAAACCCAATGCAGGCTGAGCAGAAGGTCATTTACCAGTAGTTGCCCTTTGCTGTGCCGGCGCCATCTTGGAGAAGTGATGCCAAGAAGTTAGTTGTGGCTCAGTTTTCACCAGCCCACAATTTTTACCAGCTGCTCTTCTCTCTGACCCCAAGACAGCATGACCACTGCCTGACCTTGAGATTACAGGAGTCTGGTTGGATTTGGCCCTCAGGCCCTACTTTGCTGACCCCCTGATATAACGGAGCCAGCACCTTACAATTCAGGCATCTTGCCTTTGTCCCCTTTCTTCCACTTTCCCGCTTCGTCTCCTCTCTGCAAATGAACACTTCCCCAGACGGTTCATCTGACCCAAGAGATGTTTATGACATAATCTTCTAAGCTGTTTGAATTCTAAGCCTTTTAATTTCTTCCTGACCCTCTGGGATTTTTTGATCTAGCCACTACTATTTAGCTCAGAGTAAGGCACTGAGACCAAGGGCAGTGTGGTGTAGTAGATAAGGTGTTGAATTCAGAGAAGGAAGGAAACAAGCATTTATTAAGTGCTTATTATGTGCCAGGCACTGTGCTGAGCACTGTGGATACAAATACAAGCAAAAAGAATACTTAAGGAGCTTATATTCTAATGGGGGAAGACGTCACACAGGAGGGACCTGAAAAGTAGGGTGTGAGATGAAAGTGACGTGAAGGTGAGATGAAAGTAGCCAGTATGGAGGCTTGATTTTGAAGTGGAGAAAAACAAGACAGGGCTGAGAGGAGAGGAAAGGCAGGCTGGCTGTGGGCCTTCACAAAAGCCAGGCCTTAGGAGGACCTCCCCAGCAGGAGAAGTGAGACAGGCCTAGCAGAGGGATAGTCCATGGTGAGCAGGCCCCAGGAGTGGTTGGGTGATCCACACCAATGAGGCCCCAGGAGTTGATGGAAGTTTCAGGATGAGATAGCAGTAGAGGCATGATTTTGAAGTCCAGAAGGTTGAGAACAGCACCAGAGTCAGAGAGACCTGGGTTTGCATACCACCTCTGACACTAACTATGTGACCATGAGTAAGCTTCTCAACCTTAAAGAGACTCTGCTTCCTCACCTGTAAAATGGGGATAATACCTATAGTACATACATTGTAGAGTTGTTGTGATGAAGTGTACATGAAGTCTTTTGGAATTCTTGAAGTGATATATGTGTCAGCTGCTATCATTGTTCTCATCTTCTCTTCAGGTTGTTTACAGTTTAATAAGGAGAGGTTTCATGGAGAAGAACTTTGAGCAGAAATGATGGTAATAACATGGGCTGGAGGAAAAGATTCAGTGTTATTCTTATCATGTGGTACAACCATTGGGTGATAGCATTTTGGGGATAATTACGAGAATATAAACTGTAGGTAGGGAAAATAGCATTAAGGCAACATCCCACTTATAGAATCATGACATTTTAGAGTTAAAAAGGAGCTTGGTGGTCTAGCCCAGGCCCAGGCTGCAGTAGGCATCTGCTTTATACTATCTTTGACAAATGACTATGCAACATCCCCTTGAAGACCTTCGGTGACAGGGAACTCATACCCTCTCAAGGTAGTCCACCCCTGTTTCTGCTTCCCTCACATTGTATCAGTTCATATGTCTTCCCATACTTCTCTGTGTTCATTGTATTTATTGTTTCTTACAGTACCATAATGTTCTGTTATATCAGGGGGTTGGCAAGCTACAGCCTGAGGGCCAAATCCAGCCTGCTGTCTGTTTTTGTACAGCCATGAGCTAAGAATTATATATGTATTTTAAAGGACAATTTATATATTTCATTCATGCAGGGGTGTGCTGGCAAATATTTCACAACCTGCTCTCTGAAATAAAATATATATTTATATAAAATATTAAATAAAATATAAACATATATGTATGTGTGTAGCACACTTTTAGTGGTTAATTGACATTATCAACATTTTCTCCCTCACTTTCTTAAGTATAGACAATCCATAAAACCAAGCCCCAATTTGTAGTGTTTAACAATTGGCTATCATGAGTCAGTTTGACCTGGTTCCACCTCACCTTGTGTTTATGGACCACAATTGGTTTAGCTGTTCCCTCAATCAATGGGTATTTGCTTTATTGCTTGTCCTTTGCTTCTACAAAAGATTCTGTTTTAAATATATTGGCATATATAGACTAAATTTGGCTAGCATGGGTCAGATGCAATCACATCATCAGGGCAGTACCCGTATCAATGACATCACAACTCCATCAAAACTTTAACATAATTCAGCACCATCATGGGTCAAATGTACTTTTTGTGGGCTAGCCTGGGGATTTAACTCCTCACTCCCCCTCTTCCCACATACATATCATGGTTCTTCTTGGATAAAACATGGTCCGAGTTCCAAGCAGTGGACTTTCAAGCAAACTCGATCTGGGGCTGCTAGTGTAATAGTCTTATTTGGCATTCTTCAGGGTTCCATAAGGTATTGCAAAGAACTCTCTCCACCAAGAGAGGGATCTATCAATGGACTTTGCTTTCTGTCACACATGATATGAAGAGCAGTGGGATGGCAAGTGACAGGAAAAGCAGAGTGAACATGTATGTTGTGTGTGCTTATCTGCCAATCAGAGCTGTCAAGTTTTTAAAGAAAACTGTGATGAACAGAAACCAACAACTTCCTCCCCTCCCCTCCTCCTCCCCACCTCCACCAGTACTAACTTATGGAAGCAAAGGGGAGAATTGAAATTGTCATGAAGCACTTTGTGGGGTGAGCTCTCACATCCACTATTGTTCCCAAGTCTAAAACACTTATTGATTGCAAGGAATTACAGCCTTCTCCCTGAGTAAAATTTTTGCTAAGATTGTTGGATTCAGAATAGAAGTGATATGGGCATTTTTAACTGCACCTTTGATTTCATGGGTGTAGGGAATTTATGATGGGGAAGCCTCCACTTCAACACTGGTTCTGCAGTTTATAGTTTTTGAGACTTGTCTGGGTAACCTGAAATGTCCAGTGCCTTGCCCGATGTCACATAGCCAGGATGTGTCAGAGTCTAGCTATGCCATTCTCTTCGATATGAAAACAGATTTTAGAAAATCAGCTTTGTGGGGGGAGTTGGCATCTCTAGAAGTTAGCATTAAAAATATTGCAAATATTTTTACTATAAGGAACCAAAGATATTTGGTTGAATTTAGGGGTTCCACCAGTGCAGAAAGTTTGAGAACCACTGACTGGCCCTTTTAAAATTGGACACACGGGCTGGGATAGGGAGTTGGCAGTGGTGCCAAAGAAGAATTCCGAAATTATCCTGTTCCCTCAGCCTCTAATTAATAAGCCTCACTAGGTAATTATAGTGAATAAGAAATCTGAAGGGACCTCAGGGGGCATCTAGTTCAACCCATGCATGAATGGGAATCTCCTCTATAACATTAGCCTTCTCTTGAATATCTCTAGTGATGGGGAACTCACTACCTTAGGAAATGGGGAGCAAAGGCAGGTCATTATTCTTTGGGACAACCCTAATTTCTAGGACCTATGGAGTCACTATTGTTTTAGGTGCTGTGAGGGGCATTTCAGATGTATTGTAAGACACTGCCTTGGAAGGAATTAAATACAGCACACACAAAACAATTAGGAAACAATACAATACAGTGTGTATTTATGCCCTTCTGTGTTCTCACTGTGACCTTCTTGTCCCTTCATTTCTTTTATCCTCCCAGGCCATCTCCCCGATTTGGCTTCTTCTATATCCAGACTTGATCTCACGGTCTACCGCTTACATGATTCACTAACCACTGCCCTTACTCCCAGACTTTCCCAATCAGCTAATCCTCAGCCTTGAGCAACTCATATCATCCTGTTTCTCTGCTCCTCTTCCCAGACTGCTATGAAGTAGGTACTACTGGTATTAAGATTTCCATTTTATAGATGAGGAAACTGAAGGTCAAAGAGGTTAAACGACTTGCCCAGGGTCATACAGCTAACAAGTATCAGAGATGGCATTTGAACCTTGGTATCCCTGACTCCAAGTCCAGCATTCTACCCAGTAGACTATGCTGTCTCCCTGTAGTGTCTTAGCCCAAAAAGTGTTTTCCAAGACAACTCCAGGATCCCTTCTGATTCTCCTGCACTGGAGGTTTTGAACTAGTGGTGATGAATTTGCACAGGTTCAGCCCAAATCTCTCCCACTTCCTTGCCCAGTGATTATCCTGGCTTAGGGGGAGAGCCTCTACCTGTAGAACACAATCAAGCCCACTGGTCCCTGTTGAGATGGAACCAGAGCATCATTTGTACCGTGAGCTGGTGGGGGTCCTGGGTGTGAGCAAGGGCTAAACTCTATGCGGGCCTTTCTGGGACAATACAGTCAGGTACAGTATGGTCAGTCTTAATGTACTACTGTGAGGACCCAAGATCCTTAAGAGAATGGAAGATCCTTGAGGGCAAGGACTCCTTCATTTTTGTCCTTTTTTGTAGCCTCCAACCTTTCTTTCCAGATTGATCACACCTTCCTCTTCCTCATGAGCTCTATGTTTCTGCCAAACTGTCCTACTTCCTTTTCAGTATGCATACATTCCCATGTCCTGCCTCCAAGACTTTGCTTGGGATGCCCTACAATGCTCTCCCTCTTTGCCTACACTTCTTGACATCCCTTCCTTCCTTCTTGGTGTCCCTAGCAAAGACTTGTTCAGGTCTTTGCTGATCCCTTCAGTTGTTAGTACACTCTGCACCCCCAACCCCACCCCTGCATTCACAAATCCTTTTGTGTTTAGTGTGTATATATTTACATTTGTTTGACTGGGAACATGTTGGTCTCCCTCAGAATTATGTAAGATCCTTAAGGTCAAGGGTTCTTTTGATTTTGTCTCGGCATTCCCAGCACCTAGCAGAGTACCTGAAACACAGTGGGCTCACAACAAGTGTGTGTTATGCTTGTTGAATTGAATATGTATCCTCAGTGCCTACCATAATGCCTTGCACATAGTAGGTACTTAATAAATGCTTGTTTGACTTGACTTGAGTTGCTGTTTAGACACACTTGGTCTTAAAGTATGAGGCTTGGGACCTTACAAATCACTGATGACACAGTCTTTTTCCTTGCTTGTTTTTGCATTGATGTCTTTGAAAACAGAGAGAGGAAAAGGCTTTCTTATCCAAAATAAATGACGTGTGGTGATTCTGGATGGACAGCTGTCCTTAGAGCATCCCCCCCAAAATTAATTCTTCAAGTCTCTGATCTGCTTTGGTTCCCTGTGTCTAAATTCTCTACAATGAATGTAGACTAAGGAGACCAGATGCCCCCAGCTTACCCAGATCTGTCCCACATTTCACCTTCATATCCCTCTTAGTCTGGTATCCTGGATGTGGTCCTGCTGGCTACTGGCCAAACACAGGACAAGATGTCCTGACACCCTCCTGAAGAATAACAAGAAAGGAGTTTTTGAGAACAGAGACATGGAAGTCATGCCAAAGAGAGAGGAGCCAGAGCTCACTCAGGGGAGAAGCCAGAGCCAGAGCTGGAGGCAGCAGCACGGATGTTGAAAGGATGCCTGAAGAGACAACTGGATCTGGAGGCCTATGAGCCAGCCAGAAGTAGTGGTAAGTTGTTGTCATTGTTGCTTTAAAAATATTTTTTTTTCTTAGCAATCTGAAAGGGGAGCCAGAGTTAGGCACTGGGTTAGATTTGGCAGGTGGGCTAGGATGGGTCTTTCTGGGACTATAGAGTCAGGCGCTGTATGAGAGGAAGATGTGGGGTGGTGGACAAGAAAGTAAGGTCTATTCAGTGCCCTGAAGTCATGGTCCCCAGGACTTTGCTTTCTCCTCTCACTTCTCCTCTCTCCTTTAACTTATTCCTTTCCCATCTCTTTTCTTGGTGAAGGGTCTAGTCCTGGGCTTAGGTTGATCTAAGACCACTTTCTTGGGTATTCCAGCTCCTCCTTGTAGCTCATCCAGGGGACCTTTATCTTTGGTTCTAGGCCTTTCAACTCTCTTCTAAAATTGTAACGGATTACTAAACCCTGCGTTTCCTGAACTTCCTGGTCATTGTGTTCAGAGGCCTGCCTTAGCTGATCCCTAATTACATTCCTCCTCCTTCCTGCCACTAAGACTCTATCTTGGCACCCAGGTCCAGTACTCATTGCCTTCTTTCTTTTCTCCTCCCTTTATGAACATACTCCACACACATTTTCTGAGACTTCTTGACAAAGGAAAAAGAAAATAAGAAAATCCAGAAATGGTAATATCCATGAAAGGAAGTTATCAGTGGACATAAAACAAAAGTGACTGTTCTCAGAGCAGATAGTCCTTTAATTTCCGCAAGTTATTATATCTAGCTTTAGTTCTGCAGGAGCTAGCTGGCTTGGCCTAGTCTAGTTCTCTCTAGGTCAGTTTCTATTTCTTTGTGGTTCCAGGTGAGAATGGCCTCTCTCATCTCTCCCCTCCCCCCATCCCTGCTGAATTGGAATTGTTCCACATGAATGCTCTGGCTCAACCTTTTTCCTCAACAATTGATTTTACCATCCCAATCTCATTCTAATTCCATCAGGAAACTTCTTGACTGGGCGGCAAAAAATTTCATATCATCTTAAATTTAGAGCTGGAAGAGATTTAGAAGTCAGCTAATTCAATTTCCTCATTTTATATGTAGCCCATGGTGGGGATGATGGCATTGACCCCATACTGTCTTTGGTTGTTGTCTTTCTTCCTGTGTTGGGTCTGACTTGCTCACCCTACCTGTACCCACACTAGCAGATCAAGACAGTTCCCCAGAGGGATTGAGGTGTCTCTTAATCTGAGGGTTCTAGGAAGTAACCCTGGTATTGGGAAGACAGATCAGCTGCTCACAACTCTTGCTCCTACGCCTCTACCAGTGTGTTCTCCATTGAAACAAATCATCCAAGGGAACACGATTAACTTCTTAAACATGTGACATTTTCTAACAGAATATACTAATCATAGCATTACATAAAATTCTACCCATAAATCTGGGTCACACTCTTCCACTAATGCAGACAGTGTCTGTGAGGGAGACTAGACACAAGCTTATAGAAACCTAGCAGATAAGCACAAGAATAGGGAAACCCATGTGCCCAAGTCAGCTCACAGCTCTGGGCTACAGGCCTTGATATCCTTAGTCTCTTTAGGGGGGACAGTTTGCACTATCCACTATCTGCTGGCAGGGCTGCTCCTATTCTGGGCCTCTATACTCTTCTGCTGAAGAAAGATGCTTCTTTGCTGCCCTCAAACTGCTGAAGAAATGCTAAGCTCTTAACCCCTCCCCCACCTCCCAGGTTTGTTCCTTTCCCTGAGTACTGAAGCAATATTATATGCTTTCAGTGAAAAACAGTTTCCTTAAGCCTGGAGTCTACAAAACTATTCAGGTCTGCTCTCTGGACTGTGAGTTTATCCCCTTCTAGCTATAGAATCATCAGTGAAAAAAGCACTTATGAAGTGGTTAATATGTTCCAGGTACTTTGCTAAGAACTAGAGATACAAAAAAGGCAAAACAAAACAAAAACAAAAACAAACAAACAACCCCACAATTCCTGCTCTGGAGGAACTCACAGTCTACTGGAGCAGATGATATACAAACAACTATGTACAAATAAGTTACTATAGAGGGAAATAAAGGGAAACCTAGGCAAATCTCTGAGGGGTTTCTCTTCTCTCAAGCTATAGATAGCAGTAGAGAGCAAGGTGGTCGGGAGTTGACTTTCTCCAATCAGCTCCCAGCATCAGATCTTTCCTCCAGTCAGAACAATTCTCTGATTAACTGCAGTCTGTCTTTCTCTAGTCATTTGGTCTCAGCTCAAAGGAACTGCTTTCATTTTGTTCTTTCCCAGCTCCATTTCTCTTCTGTTGACTTCATTAACTTCTTTTTTCTAGCTTCTGCATGCAGCTTTTAATATTGGCTTCTCCCTAATTTGCTGGCTCTTCTTATCTCTTCCGCTCCTCAAATCAAAGTTTCCTCACCTGTAGTGACCCACCTCTAACTTAGGTTGAGAAACCTAAGATCCACCCTTCTGTCATTTATGACGCAGATAGTCAATATACAATTGTCTTATAGTTCCCAGATAATTTTGATTCCTGGTTTCCTGGAAATAAAATTTTAAGTCCTAAAAAACATCATATGTAAATTAGTTACCGAGAAGCAATGCACTGCAGTCATCTGTAGATTAAGTCAGTACTTTTGCCTCTGAAGGGCTACTTCCACTCAGGGCCTCACAGACTGTCTCTAAAGCCCTTTTGTCTTAGGGGCAGCCTTCATTTTAGTTCTTCACATAATCTATGTTTCTTCTCAAACTGCTTTTCTCACCCTTTCAGTAGATAAAATATCTACCTATGAAAGTGGTACATATATGTGGATGAGGAAAAAGGGTGCAGAAAGTGTAAATGACTTGCCCAAGGTCACACTAGTGGCTTGGTTCACCCATATTATTGAGTAATTATTTGTTACCTAACTTCCCATGGCCCCAACAATGGGACAAATAGGGACACTATGAAATAGGCATGCCAGCTGAAAAAAAAATAAGTTAACTGGTGACATCCTCAAACAAAATTCACAAGAGATAGCTACTGTCTTTGCATCTTGTCTTATCTTTTTCCCTCTTCCCCTATCAAATCCCTACTTCTTTCTCCTTGCCCTTTATTCTTTTCTTATTATCACTGTTCTGCTCAGTTTGTTCTGATAACTAACAATGAAAACTGGAGAAATATGAAGTCCAATTGTGATAAGCTTACTCACTCTTCACAGATAATCAGCTTAAACCAAGTACAAGTGCAAGAGTCTGTCTCCATCTATTGTCCAAGGAGCCCATGACACCAGGACTTCTGAGGTAGAAGATGAATATTGGATGCTTGACACCTCTTCTGTCCTCTGAGGAAGAAAAGAAGCTGAAATTCAGCCCATGCCTGAAGTGAGCCAGAATGACGTCAAGAAAATGATCTTGTGAACTAGGAACCATTTTGCCAAGAGATGCTCTAGGGAGAAGCCTTCTCTTTCCCAGAGACCCATCTTGTAGCAGTCTCATTCTCAACATGTTCAGGTGCCCCCTCCATAAAAGTTGCCAAGTTCATTTTACGTTATTTATGACTGAGAATGAAGGCCTGCTTTTCCCAGAGCCAGTGGCTTGGTTCACCCATATTACTGACCTGACCCCTGGAGGGTTTATCGTGCCCCCACTTTTTCTCTCCCATCCAAAACAAGAGATTAATGGTAGTAACTCTAAACTTTTGGTGAAGATGTGTACAAAGGTAGGCGGGTTGTAGGACTGGGAAAGAATGTTGTAAGTGTCAGCTTCCCAAAACTAGAGGTAAATGTTTGCCCGTGGTGATACCACTTCAGAACACATAGGATCATAGCCCTGCAGCTTGAAGGTGCCCTAGAGGCCATTTAGCTTAGCCTCCTTGTTCTACAGATGAGGAGATTAAGGTCCAAAGAGAAGTGGTTTGTCCAACGTTACACAGGTAGCGAAGGTCAGAGGTAAAATTGGAACCTGTGTCCTCTGACCCTGGAACCATAGCTTTTAAAGAAAGTAAAATCATTCCTAGAACTCAAGAAAAGTGACTTTAATATAGCTTTTACTCTTGAATACTGGTTTTCTAAGGTCTATTATAACTTCTTTTATATATATATATTTATAGCATAATAGATAAATATATAGCTATAACTTATTATATTATATAACATATTTTCTAAGATCTATTTTGACTTATTATAACATATTGTAACCTAACCATTAAAGTATCCCAAATTATAAGCCCAGTTTTTATTGCCTTACCCCTAAATGTATTGGAGGATGAAGCTATTGATGTCCTCACCCCAGCCCCTTAATCCTATCAGGAGCATGGCCTACTAAGTTCAGATCCTAGATCTAACTCTTGCTAGCTGGGTGAAGTAGGCACCTAGGTGATGGAGTGGATAGAGTGCCTGTTTGGAATCAGGAAGACCTTAGTTTGAGCCTCTGCTTCAGATCCTTATTAGCTGGGTGACCCTAGGCAAGTCATTTAACCCTTTACCAGCCTTAGTTTTATCTTTTTTTTTTCTTTTTTGGTAAGGCAATTGGGGTTAAGTGACTTGCCCAGAGACACACAGCTAGGGAGTGTTATGTGTCTGAGACCAGATTTGAACTCAGATCCTCCTGACTCCAGGGATGATGCTGTATCCACTGCACCACCTAGGTGCCCCACAGCCTCAGTTTTCTCATCTTTAAAATAGGGATAATAATCGCACTTACGTTGCAGGGCTTTTGTGAGAATCAAATGAGATACCATATGTTAAGTACTTTGCAAACCTTAAATCCCTAAATAAATACTAATTATTTATCATCATCACTATTATCATTATTATTATTATTATTATTATTATTATTATTATTATTTTCACCCTGGGCAAGTCACATAACCTTCTGGGCTTCCATTTCTAACTCTGTAAAATAGGGACAAGAATCCTAGCAACCTCAAAGGGTTTTTCTGAAACTCAAGGGGAATACTTCATGTAAAGCACTTCCTGAGTGCTTTGTGAGTGCTTAGTGTCAGTTATTGTTGTATGTTAGAAGGGGGCTGTTTAAAATCCTCCTCAGATGCTTTTATATGTGCAGTCTTTGAAACTTGGTCTGCCTTTTTATGTCAATAATATCAGAGAACTGAACAAACATTTTGCTGACAGCAGAGAGCAAATAAGGAACATGAGTGTGCTCTTTGTCCTGGATGAAAAGAGGACCATTGGGTATTAACACCAAAAAGGATTTGCCCCCTTTTACATATGGAAATATTTGGGCCCAGAAGGTTAAGTGAGTTGCTCAAGGCCACACAGGTAGTTAGTGGAAGAATCCAGCTTTGAATCTGGGGCCTATACACCAGAGTTGTCAAAATCAAATAGAAACAGATCCCTACAGGTTGTATATTGACTTAGATAACTACAAATTAACATCATCTATGTTGCATTTTTATTTATTTTACTAAACTGTTCCCAATTGCATTTTAATCTGGTTTGGGGAGCAGGCAGGGATTTTGCAGCCCTGAGTTTGACACCTCTGCTATATTCCGTGCTGTTTCAACCTCTCTTCCAGCATATTTAATGTGCCTTCCTTGCGATAGGAGAATATGCCCAAGGTGTGATTATATTTAGCTGTTATATTTCAGGTATTCTGAAAAATTAAGCTGAAAAATTCAACTGATCCTGGAGCAAAAGCTAATGCAATTCATGAATTGAAACATGCTTTTAATAAATTTCCCTTTCATGCAAATTCTTATGCTTGATAGAAACTCAAGGCAAGGTGATTAACAAGGTAGCAGCTGGATGTGGGCATCTTATGAATTTAATGTAGGGATTGGCAACCTTTTTAACCCTGGAGAGCTTAAGCCTACATCTAAATGATGATGCTTCTGAAAAAAGGCAGGAGAGAAGGAACAAAGAGGGTGGGGAAAGGGGTGATAGGAAAAGGAAGGTGGTAGGAGAGAAAAGGAGGAAAAGGGAAAAGAATGGATGACCATGAACAGCTGCCTTTGGGGCCATCAAAGCACCTGGTGATTACAGGCTCTCTCTCCTTTGCCTAATAGAGGCAGCCAGGTGGACCAGTGAATAGAGTGCTTGGTCTGGAGTTAGTAAAACCTGAGTTCAAATCTTTCTTTAGACCCTTACTAGCTAGGTGACTCTGGGCAAGTCACTTAACCTCTGTTTACCTCAGTTTCCTCGACTGTAAAATGGGGATAAAAGCACCTATCTCCCAGGGTTGTTATGAGGCTCAAATGATATATTTGTAAAGCATTTGCCACAGTGATTGGCCCCTAGTAGGCATGGAATAAACACTTATTTCCTTCTTTCTTAACATTCTTACTTTCCTAAGGGATTTCTAGGTCAGCTTGGAATAGTAAAAGATAGACTTTTCTGCTATAGCTGAGTTGATTTCTTTCCCTGCTTCCCTTCCAGTCCTCTTATTGATTTGTTCCAATTCTTTGATGGTGCACTGAGTTGAAAAAGGGAAATTCTTCCCAAACAAACCTCCAAAGGACTTGAGGGGCAGTGAAGTTCACTAGGTGAGGTGGCTACCCATTGAGGACAGGAGTTATAGTAGGAATAGATGACTTCTTACAAACTCTTAGTATAGCAGGGAGTTGGATTGGATTGGTCCTGCTCAGCTCCATGGGGAGGGAGTGTTCTGACTCCCTGCTGAAGGGCATGTGTGAAAAGAGACTTTTGGCTTAGGTGTCAATCCTCTTTGGCATTACTCCTACCCCCCTCTCACTCCCACACGTACCAAGGGGCCAACTAAGAGCCTTTAGTCATGCCTGGCCTTTAGCAAAGGACCAGGGCAAATGCTGTCTGGTTAACTTCTTCATTTTATTGATGAGGAAATGTGTCAGTAAAAACAGAACAGAGGTTAAGTGACTTGTCCGTTGTCATACAGCTCTTCAGTTTGCTCAGGGTTTGGGGTAGGTGCATTGCTTGCTACTCATTGATTTCCCATCCCTCTCTCTGTCTCTCCTAGTATCAAAGAGCTCTATTTCAATCTGAAAACTTCCCTCTGTAAGAGTAGGGCCTGCCTGGAACCCTGGTGCTGCTGGTAGAACCACCTGCCTCTGCTATACTCACACTACTAATTGCAATCCTTCCTCTATCCCCATGAGTCTTTGGACCTTGAAGACCCACCAAAGATTATTCTCCTGGTGCCCATAGGTGCGATGACTCTTTACTCACAGGAAGCATTGCCCCTGCTGGAGCCTGGCTCTTTCTTCCTCCTTTTAGCCTCAAAGGATTTCCCTTTTCCCAGTCATCTACCGGGAAGCCCCATTATGTTTCATTAGCCTCAGAAATTGAGAGGGTTTGAAGGAGGGAGAGCATGGAGCTGGCTGGTGGCATTCCCTATGCTCCATGGGGACCAAAACCACCAGTAGGTTAAGAGACAGCAATAGCTCAGAATTAGGTGAGAGACTTGAGGACTGAAATAATTTTATTTTATTTTGGGGAGGAGGTAGGAGAGGGAGTGAATTTTTTCTACATGGAAGCTTCATCTCCCTCCTCTTCTCCTCCCCGCCCCCCAAGAAGGGTAGTTCACCTTGAGTGCAGTTATTTACTTCCTTTGAGGAATCTGCCCCCGCCCCAGCCTAATCCCACAAACAGCTGATGCCTCCTAACCACCCCTCACTGGGGCTGCAGACCCAAGTTCAGGATTGAGTTTCAAACTCCCAAGTAGGTCTTAGGGGGGCTTTGGGTTCCCTCGGTGCTTTGGAGTAAGATTATATGTCTCAGCAACGTCACAGTGAGCTTAGAGATGCTGAATTTATTTCAATCAGCTTCTGCTTCCTTGTTTGCTAATTTCCCCCCTTTTCCTTGCTTCCCCACCTTGGTTGTTTTTTTCTCCCTAAAGAAAAGTGCCCCCTTTAGATATATGCAGCCTCTCTTGCAGTAGACACTTTGTCTCTATCGGCTGTTGCAGAAGGAAATTTTATGTGGAATATTCATAACAAGTCTATCACTAATTATCACTTTAACAATGTGTTGTGGAGTAGATCCATGCATCGTCTGGAAAGACACACGTGCTGTGAAATTTGGGGCTTTGCCTGAAGTCCCCGGGTGCTCATGCCCACCATTGGTGTTGGATCAGATTTTTCAGTCTCTAAACCAGTAGAGTTTTCATTTTTTTTTCTTTTTGTTTTTCCTTCTTCTTATAAGGAAAGAAAAAAAGGAGGCCAGCATTGTTTCTTGGTGTCACCGGCTCTTCCCTCCTGTTCTGTCCCATTCTGTCTGTCCTCATGTCAGCCACAAATAAAGTTGAGTTTGGTACATTTACAAGAAATCAAGATTCCAAGCAGAAGTAGCAGCAGCCCCCAGGCCACCACAATAACCCAGTTTGGAGGTCAAACAGGGGGCTGTGCCAATGGGGGAGGATTGCAGCTGTAGCATGAACCACAGATGTACTGTGGGGCTTCTGGCCATGGCAGCTTCCCAGATAGTCATTGTAGCAGGAGCTCTGTCTGGGACCAGAATTGTCACCAGATCTCAGGCTTTCAAGGCAGAGGACGATGAATCAGCCTCAGCCACCTGAAGGAGAGAGCACAATACAGATTTCATTCCCCCCCCTCCTACCTCCCCCCACCTCTGCCTCTAGTTCTTAGCAGCAACCATGAAATAATGCTTGGTGCTGACTTGGAGAGTCTCAGCTGGTAGGTGCTTTCAGGGTAAAATGTTGCTACCAGGGCCCCTGGTGTCAAAAGCAAAGTTTGAAGGCCTTTGCATGGAACTTTGTGGATAGAAGCAGGGCTGAAGCCCCCAGAGGCACATTCCAAATGAGGCTAATAGCTTAAATGGGGGCTGAGTGGTAATGGAGCATAATGGAGTGGAGCTCCCAGTTGGAAATTCCAATCCAGTCATAGAAATAAATCAGACAATCTTTACATGGGCCAAGGAAGGGGCAGTGAGGAATGAATTGCCAAAAATCTGGCTCAATTTGGCAGCATACCTCCTGTTTTGGAATATGAGAATGACACCATGGTAAGCTTTGTCTGGGTATAGCTGTAGTGCTTTGGGAAACCTGATATGGCCTATGGGAGAACTGACTAATCATTATCGCCTTGCATTTTCATTCATTCAGGCAACAAGCATTTATTAAGCACCTGCTGTCTTCCAGGCATTACCCTAAGTGCTGGGATTATAAAGACTAAAATAAAACAATCCCTGCCTTCGAGAGCAGGAAACCACAATGTATGTGGAGAAGTAAATATAAAACTATAAGCTATATACATAGTAAACACAAAGTTTACATTCCTTGGGGGGAAACTGTATACAGACAAGTAAATAGAATTGATACTAAGTAGTTTAGGGAGAGCACCGGGGACTGGAAAGGCCAGGAAAGGTTGAGTGCACAGAGGTGACCCCTTGAGCCTATTGATCCTCAAAGGAAGTGAGGAATTCTGGGAGCCCGAGATGAGGCGAGAGTGCATCGTAGGCGTGGGAGACAGCCGGTGCTAGAAGGTGGAATGAGTGTGGGGATCAGCGAGTAGCATCGTCTGTTGAAATGGATTGAATTAAATTAAATTAAAGCATGACAGTGTTATGCTGGAACTCTCCCACTTGACCCTTTTTCTACTTGTTGCTGGGAATGCTGGGACACTGTAATGACTGGTTATTACAGAAGACTTTGGATACCGCACAGGAGAAAACTGATCTCCCCTCCCTGGCCAGAGGTGGCCCTGTCCCCCTTGCAGGAAGTTCTTGGTTAGTTTCTCCCCTTCTGCTGATGCTGCTACCACCACCATTGGGAGTGTGGGGCAGGAGGGGTGGGGGGAGAACAGTGGTACCTTGTGTACCTTCCCTTTGGCTGGTTGGCTGTTTGCCAGCCTATCAGACCTGGATGAGTGGCAGCCACACTTCAGGTCTCTGCATGGGAGAGGGAGACTCTGTTGGTTGGGGAAGATGGGGGGGGGTGGGGTGAGAACATGATAGCTTTATTTAAGTTTTAAAAAGAGTTTAGG
>NW_020948479.1:0-22049 GCF_900497805.2 Vombatus ursinus | reverse complement strand
TCCCTCTGCCATCTTGGCTCCGCCCCCCTTCAGGTAGTTTTTTTTTTGTTTTTTTTTTTTTGTTTTTTTGTTTTTGCCTTTTCCCCTCAGTGAGACACTGTTTCTTCTTCATTTGGGCAGGGTGCTCCCAAATTAATTGCAAATCTTTCTGTCATATGCCTTTGAATTTCGACTTGACATCAGCATGGTGTAGTGAATAGAGTGTTATACTTGGTGGCAGGTCTGGATTCAAATCTTGTCTCTGATAATTATTAGCTGTGGGACACAGGGTATTTCACTGGACCCCTCTGAGCCTTAATTCCCTTATCAATAAAATGGGGATAATAATAACACCTAGCTTCTGGAATTAGTATGAGACTAAAGTGAAATAATGTCTGTAAAATGCTTTGTAAATTTAAAAACTATATAGTGTCAGTTATTGTTTAAGGACTAGAGTCTGATTTCATTGGTATAGGGAAGTCTCACTGGAGAAATTCCTTCTACTAATAGCAACAATTTTGAAGTTTGTAGTCTTAGAGAGAGACCTGGGGGTGCTGAGAGGTTGACATAGGGTAACATAGTCGGTATATGTTGGAAGCAGGGCTTGAACCCAGGTTTTCCCAACTGGGGAGGCTAATTCTCTGTGCCAGGCTGCCTAATTGTTGTAGTTGTTATTGTTATTATTATTATTTTTTTAATCCTGCTTTTAGAGCAGAAATAGCTAGTTTTGCCTTTGAGGACAATTACAGTGGTGTTCTCAGAAGGGCCAGTAATGGAGGATTCTCTAAATCAGCCCAAAGCGATCTGAATGAGGGGAGAAGGTGAGCCAAGAAAGCTGCTGAGCAGGGCTCAGAGCTGGGCTTTCCTCTCCTTCGTAGACTAAAGGAAAATACCTAAAGAAGACCACTGGCCAGAACCCATGAAGGTAGAAACTCACTGTTACTTGGCACTCCTGTGTTTTATAACATGCCCTTTCATCCCTTTTCAACAAACATTCAATAAACATGTGCATGAGAAGGGTGATTCCTCCCCATCTCCCTCCCCAGCTACATGATTAAGTTTTAAATGTGTAAACAGGAGGAATATGTGTCCTTTGATCCCTTTAAGAGGTGGAAGCTTCTTTGCTTGGCTAACCAAACAAGCCAGCCAGGTTGGAGGGATTCTAAATAGCTGGAGAATTTTAGCATTTCAGCAGTCCATATGGATCCATAGGTGGAAGTTCTTGACCTCAGAAAGTCATCGATCTGTGAGTTCTTAGGCGGACACCTAGACCTGACCCAGAGGGCAGCAATGGGAGTGGGGGAACTTTGGTGCTTGTGTGTGAGTGCGTGTGCGTGCAGGCAGTGAACAGAGGGAATGTTACACTCCTTCCTTCTTCCTGCCCCACTGACCATGTCACTGGAGAGATTTAACCAGTGGCAGCAGATGGTACATCCAGCTGGGAGCAGAAAGATGCACCAAGGACAGATGGACGTGTAACGACAGTCATTGGAGAGAAGAAGCAGCTGGGAGGAACATGACTCCTTGAATGCTAGTTATAGACTGAAAACAGGCCTTTCAGGCCATGAAATGCCAGGTGGCATGCCTTACCCTTTGTCTCACATGTATCCCAAACGTGGGCCGTGTTACCATTGTAATCTTTAGGTTGGAGCCCACTCTTCTAATGGACACTGTATTTGTGGGACAGTGTACCTCATGCTTTTGGGGGAAATGTTTTGCACTAACTGTTCTCACTATTGCCATTGGGTAAATGCTTTTGCTAAAAGATAATTAAGTCTATTGATGGATTATTAATGGGAAGCAACACTAATCAGGGCTCTTGAGCTACAGTGTTAGAAGTGAAACCCCACAGAGTTACTTCTAGAATATGACGATAGTCTGTTGCTTTCCTGTAGACCCCAAACTGGAAAAGCAAGTACAGATTAGGAAAGTAGTCCTTGGTCTGTGTGTGTGTGTGAAATTTATTGTAGTATGTGCCCATTGGCCCACCTATAGTCCCACAGTTTTATTAAATATAACTAGCTGTTTCCAATTGGCTTATCTCACATTGCAACCCCAGCAATCACATCCTTAAGTATTTAGTGAAATGCACTTCCATAGGTGGAAGTATAGAAATCACTCCTTTGGCCTTTCCCTGAGCAAACTGACCTAAGTGGAACGGTTTACCAGAATGCTTACAGGATGTTTGTTATAATGAACCATTTTAGAAAAGGGATGAGTTGGGGAAAAGCCCTTGCTGATGGGAGGCTGAGGCTGGTGGACTGCATGGGTCCTAATGGGGGCATTCAGAGCTGTAACAGTAATAAAGTGTGTGCAGTATTTGCACTGTCTGGCACCAGTAGGATGAGCCCCTCAAGGCACAGGGCCACCAGGCTGTCTGAGGAGGGGTGTGGAGCAGGTTAAAGCCTGTGATCAGCTCTGTGATCTATCTAGGAACAGCTGCTGGGCCAAGAGAGGGAGACCCAGTTTGGGGAAAAAAAATCACCCAAACCCAACTAAGTGTGGAGTTTTGCCCAGATGGCCTCTGAGGTCTCTTGTAGCTCTGTATACTGGGTTTTGTGGTTGCCAAGACAACCCCCCCCCCCCCAAATCAGTTCCTGCCATCCAGGAGCGAGGTGACAAGACAGGTAAATGCAAGATAATGTGAGGAGGAGACAAGAAGGAAACAATTGTCTGGTATGTGCTATCTCATTTGATCCTCACAAGAAGCCTGGGAGGGTATTACCTCCATTTCACAGTTGAGGAAACTGAGGCAGATAGAAGTTAAATGATTCTTCCTAACTTCAGGCCCAGAATGCTAGCAGTTTTGCCACCTAGCTTCCTAGGAGGAAAGTGAGCCTTGCCGATTACACCTGCCCCTGAGGCCCGGGAGGCCCTAGTTATTGGCCCCTATCGCTCCCCTCAATCAAACATCAGGCATAGCAACCCCACACAGCAAAGTGACTCATGGCCCCTGGAGCAGGGACTCCTTGGGACAGGACCATAGAAGTCAGGGAGCTTTCCTTTGTCACTCTGGGGTCCTTCCCTGTTTTTCACTCACATATCCTTTGACACCCACTAGCTCTGTGACCCTGAACAAGTATCTCAAGTTGTCAGTGCCCTGGGCGATTCTCTTAGACTTCCGCTAGGCTGGCAGAGAGGATTTCCTCACTGAGGAGTCCCCCAGGTCAGTTACACTGCAGTTCCCGTCCCCGTCCCTTCTGTCCCCGCCCGGCCAAGCATTGTATTGCAAGGCTTAAGCAAAGCTTTGCTTAGCGCTTGGAAGTGCACCTCCTGTACTTAGGTCCTTATTGGTTCCATTTTAGCTTCCGGATAAATGTGGATCGAAGCACATCTCATTGGGGTGGAGAGTGAGGAGCAGAGAGAGAAGAAGCTAGCCTGGCCTGGGCTGCCTTTCCTTCATCTCCTTTGTTCTGTGTTGGAACTTGCAGTGGGTTGGGATAACAGGTTTTCCACACTTGTTCTCATGCTAAGGTAGAAGAAGAAGACAAGTGAGGGCTGGACTCAGAGAGCCTATGGCCACAATAAATATATTTTTTGGAAAGGATGTGGGCTGTGCCTGGAGGGTGAACCTGACTGAGGGTCTCTTTGGTTGTGGGCCAGGAGTAGCCCCCTGGTTCTGAGAGCACAGGGGAGCCATGATTAATCATTTTAAAACGTCATCACAGTTACACTCATCTGCCCTGCTAGCGTATAAAAGGTGCCATGGTGTTGCTGAAAGATTCTGGGGTTTGGAGAAAGGAGACCCTCCTGTGAATCCCTCCTTACCTATGTCAAATGCTTACCGGGGGAGTGAGCTTAGGTAGGTAAGTCACTTAGACTCTGTAAGCCTCAGTTTCCTCATCTTCAAAATGAGACCAGCAATGCTTGTGCTTCCAATTTCCGCACCTCCACACCATGTGGATATGAGGCATTGTTAATAACCAATATTCAATAAATCAATCAGCCTGCATGCAATTACTGAGCACCTACTTTTTATGTGCCAGACTGTGCTAACAATAATGATAAGGATGATGTTGTGTGTGTTACCCCCCAACGCCTTTAAACGATCGTGAACTTCTAAAGGACGGGGATTGTCCTTTTCAACTTTGAATAGCTGACATCCAGCTCGGGGGCTTAAGAGAAAAGTCCTTTTGAATAAAATTTAAAAGTGCCTGTGTTTCACCTTTGGGCATCTGAACATTTAAAAAAATAACACATGCCCCTTTATGCTGCTTTGAAGTTGCTGATTGGTTATTCTGAGCCTGGACAATTCCTTTGTGGATGCCAATTGGTTGTTCTGATCCACAGCAATTACTCTGCAGTTGCTGATTGGTAGTTCTGATCCTCGTTGGCCCCACACCTCCCAGAAGGCAGTCAGGCAGGAAGGCACTAGGACCCATGGGGGGATGTGGCCACCAGCGAGGCAGGATTCTCGTTCTGAGCATCCAGGCTCTGTTAGCCTGACAGCTCTCACAATAATTGATTCTGAGGCCCCTAGAAAGAAGTCGTCTTTGATCTAAAGACCCTTGAGGATTGGGATGTGTTCGAGGTGTTCAGTGAACTAGTGTGATGTGTGCAGATGCAGGGCAGCTGTCCTCCTTCAGTCCTAGGTGTGAATGGGATGCCTTTAGGGTCTGTGTGTCTAAGATTGGCATTGTCCTGTTCTAGAGAGAGCACTATTGATAGCGTATTCACAAAGTCTTTTATGTGTATTATTCCACTGGATTTTCACAATCAATCAATAAACATTTATTAAGTGCCTACTGTGTGCTAGGCACTATGCTAAGCATTGGGGATATGAAAAGAGGCAAAAGATAGTCCCTTCTCCCAAGGAGCTCACCATCTAACGAGGGAAGTAGTGAAGCAAACAGATACGTACAGACAAACTATATACAGGATAAATTTTGTTGTTGTTCAGTCATTTCTGTCATGTACAACTCTTCATGACCCTGTTTGGGGTTTTCTTGGCAAACATACTGGAGTGGTTTTCCATTTTCTTCTCCAGCTCATTTTACAGATGAGGAACTGAGGCAAACAGGGTTAAATGACTTGTCCAGGGTCACACAGCTGGTAAGTGACTGAGGTTGGATGTGAACTCAAATCTTTCCGACTCCTGGCCTGGCAATCCAGGGCTTAAACTTTTTCCACTGGAGACCCCTTTTTGTGTTTCTGTTGGCATTGCATGGCCTGAAGGGCATAGACAGTGCAAAGTGCAAATGCTTTATGCTCAGAACCAAGGCTGCAGTGAAGTTGCCCGACGCACTGCCATAAACACCTTGGATTCATTGTGTGTTTGATTTTTAATTAATCTTTGGTTGTTGTGCATTCAGAAACCTTTTACTGTTGCCAAATTTTTCATGACTCCATATGGGGTTGTGACCCACAGTTTAAGAAGCTGGAATCCACTGTGACCCCCTACCTGCTCACAGGATAAATAGGAAATAATTACAAGAGGGCAGGCACTAGAACTCAGAAGAGGCAGGGAAGGCTTCCAGCAAAAGATGGGATTTTAGTTGGGACTTAAAGGAAGCCAGTAAAGGCAGCAGACAGAGATGAAGAAGGAGAGAGTTCCAGGCTTGGGGGACAGCCAGATAAAATGCCCAGAGATGAAAGATGGAGTGTCTTGTTTGTGGAACAACCGGGAGGCCAGTGTCACTGAATGGAAGGGTGAAAGAAGGTGAAAGAAGACTGGAAAGTTAGGGAGAGGCTAGGTTATGGAGGGCTTTGAATGCTAAATATTTTGTATTTGATCTTGGAAGCAATAGGAAACACTGGAATTTATTGAGTAGGGATGGGGATGTGTGTGACGTGGTCACTCCTGTAATTTAGGAAAATCACATTAGTGGCTGAATGGAGGATGGATTGGGGTGGGGAGAGACTTGAGGCAGGCAGACTCACTAATTCGTTATTACAATAGCCCCAGTGTGAGGAGATGAGGGGCTGCACTAGAATGGTGGTAGTGTAAGAAAAAAGGGGCATATTTGAGGGATGTTGCAAAGGTAGAAATGACAGGCTTTGGCAACAAATTGGATATGCGGGTTGGTGAGAGGGAGTGAGGGGGCAAATTTGGGAGCCTGAGTGACTGGGAGGATGGTTTGCCCTCAACAAGAATAGGGGAGTGGGGCAGGGGGAGAGATAGTTTAGGGGGAAAGATAATGAGTTCAGTTTTGGACGTGTATAGTTGAAGATGTCTACTGGACATCCAATTTGAGATATCTGAAAGACAGAGATGTGACGTTGGAGGTCAGTTCATTTTACAAATGAAGAAACGGAGGCTCAATGAGGTTAAGTGACTTGCCCATAGTCATACAGTTGGTATCAAGGGCAGGATTTGAGCTCAGGAATTCCAGAACACAGACCGTGTTCACAACCTACCTTCAAGAGAAGGGAGGAAGGCCAGGGGAAGACATGTAAGAGCTGGGTACCAACAACTTCCACAGGTATGCCCACGCTATTCAGGACCATAAATGAGTTTCCTCAGTCAACAAGCCAAACCGGAAACTCTTTTTTTAGATTTATTTCTTCAAAGATACAAATAACCTTGGCTTGAGGTTTAACCTAACTCTGGTCTTCATTTGTTTTTATCCTGGTTTTTGCTCCAGTTAAACAGCAGCTGATGTGGGAAATACACATGTTGGGTTGCATTTGGAGTCAAAGACTGGGGTTCAAATCCCACATCTTTTATTGACCATTTACTATTTAGCTACCAGGTGGTCATGATGAGAATTAACAACTGACACTTAGATGAAACTTTTCATGTCATTTCATTTGGGCCTCAGAACAACCCTTTGAGGTAGGTCCTACGAACATCATTGTTTTCACTTTAGAGATGAGGAAACTGAGGCTCAGAGAGACTCTCTCAGTATCACAGATACTAAGCAAGGGGCAAGATTGGAATCGAGGTCTTTCTGACATCAAGTCCCACGTGGGGAGTTCCCTACATTGGCAAACTCAAGGAAATGATGCCTGTGTTGGGTGTTTCCTTTTATATAACTCTTCATGGTATAGATGTATTTTTAAAATTTAGCCCTTTTCTATCACAGAGTGCTTCAGAGGTGTATACCTAATTTTATTCTCTCACCCTTACTTTCTCTCTGAGCCACTCTTTGTGCTATGGGCCCTTTGGACAGTCTAGTGAAGCCTAAGGGCCCCTCCTCAGGAAAAAATTGGTTTTAAATGCATAAAATAAAATCCATAGGATTACAGAGGAAACCAATTCTACTGAAGCACAGCCATCAAAATACATATGTATTTTAAATTTAGAACCCCTAGGAGAAAAGCCCCTGTTCTAGAGCTTGGAGATGATTTGAATCCTTTCCCTGACTTCTGTGGGCAGCTTGGTGGGGCAGTGGTTAGAATGCTGGTCCCAGAGTTGGGAAAACCTGAGTTCAAATCCAGCCTCAGAAATTTACTAACTATGTGACCCTGGACAAGCATTTAATCCTGTTTGCCTCAGTTTCCTCATCTGTAAAATGAGTTGGAGAAGGAAAAGGTAAATCACTTCAGTATGTTTGCCAAGAAAACACCAAATGGGGTCACAAAGAGTCAGACATGACTGAAAACAACAAGCACCTGACTTCTGTGTCAACCTCAAACTCTTCATGCTTTGTATGAAAACTCTGCAACATGGTGCACTTCTCAATCCTTCTTGCCATCCTTGGTCCACCTTACTACCTCTGTGCCCCTCACATACCTTACTACCCCTTTGCCTTGTCCCCTTCTTCAGCTCTTCTTTCTTACTAGGCCTTCTTCCCACTTTTCCCTTCTTCTCTTTTCATAGGACCACTGCCTTCTACTTCTGAACACACTTTTCTTTTCGTAAAGTCCCCCCTTAGAAGAAATATTTTTTAAAAGTTCCAAAGAATGTGATGTCTGAATTGAATAGCTGATTGGGTGAAATTCAGTTCAGCAAGCATTTATTAAGTGCCTACTGTGTGAAAGACCCTGAACACTGACAGCTGGCAGGAGGAAAGGCTTCTGTGGGAGAGAGCTCTAGGGCTAAACTTTGAACAAGCCAAAGGATTCTCAGAGGCTGAGGTGAGGAGGGAGGGCATTCCAGGCATGAGGAATAGCCTTCCCCCACCAAGAAAAGAAACAGAAACAGATAAATACCCTTTCCCCCCCCGCAAATGAGAGAGTTTGGGTTCCACTGAGTTCACAACAGGCCCAAACCTTCCTTTACCCTTTCCCTCAAAGTCAAAAGATTTTTAAAATTAGTTATGTTCCTCCCTAGAGTTCAAATCCATCCTGGAGTAAGGGTGGGGGTGAGAGATGTAAGGAAAGAGGCACCCTTCCTTAAAATATTAGAGACCTCTTTCCCCAGGAAAGGATGGGCGGAGGCCTGACTGATTGGAGTAGGGAGAGGGATAAAATGGTGGTAGGTTATTTTTCTTTGGGAAAGTGGAGGGCTGAAAACAATTTCCCTTTAACCTGACATTTACATATTTGCAGTGTGTGTGAGAAAGGAGTAAGGTTTGGGTGAAGTTAGTTCTCAGGATGGGGGGTGGAGGAGACAGACAGACAGACAGAGGGAGAGGGACAGAGAGAGACAGAGACATACATTATCACACCTCTTTTCTTGACCATAGTCTTTCTCTATCCATCCAATTTCTCAAACATCAACTGGAAAAAGTGAAGGAACAGAAAGTGATAGGAGTCAGAGAAGGAAAAAAATGTTTGGAAGATCCCAGCCCATGACTCTCTCCAAGAGAAAATTTAAAGAGCAGGAGAAGGGTATCCCACAGGGAAAAGGGAACGTGGAGTTTGAGCAACCAGCCACACCTGCCCCATGGCATGGCAACCCTGCAGTGTATCTCCCATTGGGGTGGGAAGCTATGGCACAGCCTCCAGGACATTTGGAGGTGACTTGTCTTCCTCTCATAGCTGACTTCCTTGTTCTATGGTCTTTAGCACCCTTTTCTTATAGGTATCCTGGACATCACCACCGTCACAAATTTATCCCAGATGAAGTGGGCCTTCTCAAAGTTGAAAATGATGTTGAGTTCACATACACTGCCAAAACATTTGTCCAGGAACTCTGTATAGTGGATCAGTTCCAGTGTGTGTGATGAGTTCATTGTCTTGGCCCTCAATGGCTCAGCAGAAGTTGAGGTAGGAGAGAGGAATGCTGTAAGTGAGGACTTCCAGCATTGTCAACTTATGACATCTTATGTTCTTAGAGCATCGAAGTGGCACAGTGGATAAAATGTTGGGCCTGGAGGCAGAAAGTCCTGAGTTCAAATCCTGTCTCAGACACTTGCTAGCTTTGTGACTGTAGGCAAGTAATTCACTTAACCACTATTGGCCTCAGTTTCCTCAGCTGTTAAATGGAGATAATAACAGGTGGAAAACAGCCCTGAAAAGGGCTCAGCAACCATCACTCCAGAGGTGCTGATCCTTCCTGAACATGCCACACACCCCCATTCCTGTAGCACACATTCTTCATTATTTTACACTGTTATTTGTCTTTCCATGTGTATGCTTTGTCTTTATAGCTCAGTATCTTACACGGTACCTGGCATATAGCAGATGCTTAATCAATGCTTCTTGATTGATTTTACTCCCTCCATTGCGCACTGTATTCCATTCAGTGCATTTCAACAAACATTGATTAAACCTCTCCCACATTATGTCAGGCATTGCTCTTAGTACTGGGTCGTGAAGACAACCATGAGATTAGTCCTTGCTTTCAAGGACCTTGCCAGTCTAGGAGGGGTCATACCCACCAACAGGGGGCTAGATGTTCCCCCAGTCACAGAGTGTACCTGGATGCTGACAGAGGGTCAGTCAGTCAGTAAACATTTAATAAGTGCCTACTATGTGCCAGGCACTGTACTAAGGTCATGGGATACAGAAAGATGCTCAAGATAATCCCTTTCTCCCAAGGAGCTCGTGATCTAATGGGGGAGTCAACAAGCAAATAAGTGTGTACAAACAAACTATATACAGGATAAATGGAAAGTAATTAACAGAGAAGAGGCACTAGAATTAAGAGGGAGAGATTTCCTGTAGAAGATGGGATTTTAGTTGAAACTTGAAGGAAGACAAATGGAGGCAGTAGGTAGAGATGAAGAAGTAGACTGTTCCAGGCACGGTGGACAGTCAGAGAAAATGTCCAGAGGTGAGAGATGGAGTGTCTTGTTTGTGGAATAGCAAGGAGACCAGTGTCATTGGATTGAACAGTGGATGGCAGGGAATAAGGTGTAAGAAGACTGGAAAGGTAGGAGAAGGGCTTGGTTATGAAGGGCTGAACACCAACCCCAAGCTTTTGC
Organism: Vombatus ursinus; assembly: GCF_900497805.2. Lineage (NCBI taxonomy): Eukaryota > Metazoa > Chordata > Mammalia > Diprotodontia > Vombatidae > Vombatus > Vombatus ursinus. The sequence goes on along the minus strand of NW_020948479.1, from coordinate 11,817 downwards.
ATTTGGTCCTGGAGGTGATAGGGGGCCATTGGAGTTTATTGAGTAAAGAGTGGGTGATATGATTGGGACCTGCATTTTAGGAAAATCACTTTGGTGATTAAATGGAGGTTGGATTGGAGTGGGGAGAGACTTGAGGCAGGCAAACTGACTGGCAGGGTATTGCAATAGTCTAGGCATAAGGAAATGAGAGTCTGCATCAAGGTGGTTGGCAGTATCAGAGGAGAAAAGGGGATGTATTCAAAATATGTTGCAAAGGTAAAAGTACAGGTTTTCATGACAGATTGAATATGGGGAGTGAGAGATAGTGAAGGATTGAGGATAATACTTACATTGCAAAAGCCTGAGGGACAAGGAGGATTGGTTCCCTTGATAGTAATATGGAAGTTTAGAGTGGTTTTGGGAAAAGATAAGTTCAGTTTTGGACATGTTGGGTTTAAGATGCCTAGTGGACATCTAGTGAAATGTTTGAAAGGCAGCTGGAGGTGTGAGCCTGGAGGTCAGCAGAGAGGTTAGGGCAGGGTAGGTAAATTTGAGAATCATCATCATAGTGATGATAATTAAATCCATGAGAGCTGATGAGATCACCAAGTGAAGTCATGTAGAGGGAGAAGGGAAGAGAATTCAGGACAGAGTCCTGTGGGGGCACTTATGGTTAGAATGCTGGACCTGAATGAGGATTCAGCCGAAGCAACTGTCCTAATTCCATCTTCTCCCTCTTTGGCTTGGATCCCACTGACAAAGCAGCTGTTTACACCCCAGGAAAAGTTCCTTGATCCCCCCCTTTCCCCTTAGTTGAGCAGACAGCTGTTTATCTGAGAGAAACAGGTTTGCCAAGTGGTGTGTCTGTTTTGTTTCTTTGGTGGATCACGAGGACACACCTGCCACTTTGCAACTTCCTGCAAATCAAGCATTTTCTTAGAAAAAGGGCACACATTCCCTAAAATACACACTGTGTGGTTTGGGGGCGAGGTGTGTTTTCTTGAATTTTTATGATTTAATGTGTCTGCACAAACACCAGGCCATAAGATAAAAATACATCACCTGTCCCCTGTGTGACACTGGACTTTCCACCAGGGTGAAGAGCTGTGTTCATCTGGGTGGATAGTGCCATTTCATAATGTTTCCTGCTTTGACTCTGCTCCGCCTCAGGCCTCTCTGAGGATGTTTCATGCTCTGTATTCACCAAAGCCTCTCTTCACTGGAACTTGACTAGCTAGCATGCTCAATTAACCAGAATCTTTTCCTATGTACTCAACTATGACGAGAAAGAGGTAAATGAGAAAACCAGCTAATTTTAGGGATCCAGTCAAGAAAGCCACATCCACAGCGGTGACCTAAAGGTGTTCATTGAAAGATCCTGAATCATCAAAGAAAGATCAGTCAATCAACTGACAAGTATTTATTAAGCACCTCTTATGTGCCAGGCAGGTGCTAGATGCTGGGGAAGCAAGTACAAAGAAAGAAACATTTCCAGTGATCTTTCTTGCTTAGTAGTCAATGAGTCAGTAACTATTTAGTGTCTACTATGTGCCAGGCACTGTGGTAAGTTCTAGGGATACAAAAAGAGGCAAAAGATTGTCCCTGCCTTCAAGGAGCTCACAATCTATTGGGGGAGTCAATAAGCAAACAAATATATATGAACAATACACCTATAAACTTAGAGGAAGCCAGGGAAGTCAGCAGGCAGAGATGAAGAAAGAGAGCATTCCAGGCATGGGGGACAGCCAGAGACAATGTTCAAAGCCAAGACATGGAGTGTCTTGTTCCTGGAACAGCCAGGAGGCCAGTGTCACTAGATCAAAGAGTATGTGGTGAGAAGTAAGGTAGAAGAAGACTGGGAAGGTAGGAGGGGACTAGATTATAAAGGGCTTTGAAATTGTAAACAGACTAAATTAGTGCAGCTGGGTCTGAAGTCAGGAAGACTCATCTTCCTGAGTTCAAATCTGGCCTCATACATTTACTAGCTGTGTGACCCTGGGCAAGTCACTTAACAACAAGGAAATAACTAAGAGAGGGAAAGCACTGGAATTAAGAGGATTTGGGAAAGTCTTCCTGTAGAATATGAGATTTTAGTTGGAACTTAAAGGAAACCAGGGAACAGAGGACACAGTTACTAAGCATATAGTAGGTGCTTAATAAGTGCTTGTTGAGTTGAATTGTGGAATGGGATCAATAATGATCCTTGGAGGCCAGAATTCCTTAGTTCATGGGCCCTCTTTTCTTTTCCCTCTATACTACTGCCCTTGGAGATTTCATCCACTCTCATAGATTTAATTATCATCTCTACGTTGACAATTCTCAAATGTACCTATCCTGCCCCAACCTCTCTGCTGACCTCCAGTCTCACAGCTCTTACTGCCTGTCAGACATCTTGAATTAGATGTCCAGTAGAATCTTAAAGTAAATACTTCCAAAATGGAACTCATTATCTTTTCCCCATAACCTTTCCCACCCCTTCTACCTTCCCTATTACTATAGAGGGCAACATCCCACTTCCAGTCCCTCACGTTCTCAACCCAGATCAGATCCTTGACTCCTCACTGTCCATCACGCCCCAGATTCAATCCATTGCCAAGGCTAGTTAATTTCACCTCTATGCCATCTCTCCAACATGCCCCCTACTCAATAAACTCCACTGGCTCCCTATCACCTCCAAGATCAAATACCAGATCATCTGTTAGGCATTCAAAGCCTTTATAACCCAGCCCCCTCCTACCTTCCCAGTCTTCTTCTTCCTTACTTCTCACCACCTACTCTTGGATCCAGTGACACTGGCCTCCTGGCTGTTCCATCTCTTGGCTTTGAACATTGTCTCTGGCTGTCCCCTATGCCTGGAATACTCTTCTTCCTCATCTTTGCCTGCTGACTTCCCTGGCTTCCTTCAAGTCCCAACTAAAATCCCATTTTTTTTTACAGGAAGTCTTTCCCAACCCTTCTTCATTCTAGTGTCTTCCCTCTATTAATTGATTCTTATTTATCCCGTCTATAGCTTGTTTGTACACATTTGTTTGCTTGTTGTCTGCCCCGTTGAATTGTGAGCCCCTTGAGGGCAGGGACTGTCTTTCGCCTCTTTTTGTATTCCCAGAATTTAGCATAGTACCTGGCACATAGTAGGTGCTTAATAAATGTTAGTTGGTTGAGTTCAAATGGTTGCCTTTCATGGGGAGACCTTCAAAACCAGATCTTGAAATATGGTTCATAATTCCTTTTACTGTTCATAAAAATTAACATAAAATCTTTTGTGAGAGGTGGGTGTTATGTTTTTTAGGATGCTAGACTTGGAATTGGGAAGCCCTAGACCCTGAGCCCCACCCTCTGACACTTCCTAGCTCTTTCTGAGTCATTCCTCTGTAAAAGGGGAATAATACCATTCTTGATTACTTTATGGTACTGGTGGGAGGATCAAATGGGATAGTTTATGTTGAGACCTTTGTAAGCCCTGAAATGCTATATTAATGTGACTTGCTGTGATTAGTTATCTGTAAAGTGAGGATAATGAAACCTCTTGTATTGACTGCACAGGACTCTCGAGAGGCTCACATGAGGTTATAGATGTAAGATGCTTTGTCTGACTTTAAAAGCACAGTGGAAATATCGGGTTTTAATATATTATTGGGAATCTCCCACTTAAGAGCAGCGGTTCCCTGGCCAAGACACAATGAGGGTCCTAATGTGTTAATGCTGAGATAGTAGGTACAAATGCCTTGAGTGTTGCCACCAGTGTTGGGTGTGAGTAGGGCTTGTCAGCTCAGACCACATTCTTTGTGAGCCTCTTGGCACTCTCCCATAGATCCTTTACATTTCCAGTCACTGCTCTGGCTCTGAACTCCCCCCACCCCCATCTCCATCCTGCTCAAAAATGGACCAAAGGTCCCGGCTGAGGCTCTTTACACACCAGTGGCTAGAACAGGAAGTGGGCAAGGGTTTCACAGCGTGCCACAGACAGAACTGGACCGGGAAAAGTTGGTGAGCTGTGCCTTCATGGCTGAGGGAGGCTAGAGGAAGGATGATGAAAGATGTCCTAGGAAGAGGAAAGGTGGGGTAGAGACAGAAAAGAAAAATGAGGAGACATTAATATGTCCAAGGCAGCTGCTGGTCCAGTGGATAAAGTGCTGGGCCTGGAGCCAGGAAGATGTGAGTTCACATCCAACCTCAGACACTAACTGTGTGACCCTGGGCAAGTCATTTCACCTTTGTTTGCCTCAGTTTCCTCCTCTGTAAAATGGGGACAATAATAGCGCTTACCTCCCAGGATTGTTGTAAAGACAAAAATAAGATAATATTTATAAAATGCTTTGCAAACCTTAAAGTGCTATATAAATTCTAGCTATTATTATACATTAAAAAGTAGTATTAGTGCAGTCAATAGAAAGCTGGTCTTGAAGTCAGGAATGTCTGGGTTCAAATCCTTCCTCTGATCCATAATTGCTATATTACCCTTGATAAGTCACTAACCCTTCAGTATTCCAGGAAACTTGAAGATTGTACATTTCAGAGAAGGCATGACCTGTACTAGGAGAGACAGTTCCTAGCTAGGAGTTCCCTACATGGATGAAATCAGAAGTCCATTTTAAAAAACGCACAAAACTCCTCATATTTTAGAGTAGCCATTCCCAACCTCCTGTATGTCAGGGAGGCAGTGTGAATTTTATGTTTGACACTGCTGTGTAACTAAGAGATTAATTTCTCAAAGCCTCAGTTTACTCATCTGTGAAATGGGGATAATAATGCCTGTAGTGCTGTGCGACTTTGGGCAAATGGATTGATTTCTTTTTGCCTCAGACAACTCTCTAGAACTACTGGTCCAAAATGAGAACAGCAGTAGCTTCTGGCCCAAAATGAGAACAGTAGCAGCTTCTGGTCCCTGGCTTACTGGGTTATTGTGAGGACTGTGGGCCCTGGATAGTTTTAAAGTACTATTTAGAGTTAAGGGTCTATTATTATATAATACATTATAATAGCATATAATACCCAGTATTTTTTAAATAAAGGAGGAAAAAGTAGTTTGATCTCAAATGAGGCTTATTGTCCAAAGGATTCAGCAAAGAGGAAGATAGAATGGGCCTTGATGGAAAGAAGGAAGGAAGGAAAGAAAGAAAGAATGAAAGGAAAGAAGGAAGGAGGGAGAGAGGAATAGAGAAAAGGAAGGAAGAGTAGAGGAAGAAGGAAGGAAGGAAGGAAGAAGTAGATATTAAGCACTTACAAGGGGTTGTCTTGCCTGTGCCTGTTTGCCTGAATAGCCATTCCATCAAAATCCAGGCACCCTTTATAAACACTTCCAGGGCTTGACTTACCACTCCCTGGGAACCTCCTTGTGTCTTCCCCCTACCCCAAGCCTGATGACCCAGCATCCCTGGCTACCCTTTCCTGACTGCTCACTGGTTGCCCTCTCACTCATACTCTTAACTCCTTTGTCATGGTAGGGAAATTGAAATGTTCTTTGTATCTGCTACTTCTAGGCTTTCCCTCTAACACCATCACCAGGGGCCTTTCCTCCTTTGAAGGTCATTCAACCTATATTTCTTACACAATCATGATTCTTCTGGCTGTTGTCTGCTGACCTCCAGGGGACTCCTCTTCTCAGTGAGTTTCAGTGCCTGGATCACAGTCTTTCTCTCCTCCCCAACTCCTACCTTTATACTTAGGGACTTCAGCATGCGTATTGATATGCCCTCAAACATCATTAACCTCCCAATTCCTTAGCTTACTTATTTCCCATGACCTACTCCTCAACTCCATCACAACTACACATGATTCCCTTGATCATACCTTTGATCTCACCATCACTCACAAGTGTTCTACATATATTCTTCACTCTCTCACTGCACCCCGCCTTCCCCACCACCCATATCCAATCAGTTGTCAAATCCTGTCATTTCAACTTTGTAACATTCCTCTTATTTGCTGTCTTCTCAAACGCTGCCACCAGCCTGGTGTGGGCCCTCATCACATTAAGCCTGAACTATTGTGATAGTCTGCTGGTTGATTTCCCTTCCTCAAGACTCTCTTCACAGCAGTCCATCCTCCCCTGGGCTGTCAAATTGATCCTCCCAAACCATATCACCTCTGTATTCAATGACCTCCAGTGACTCCCTATTACCTCCAGGATCAAATATAACATCTTGTTGACTCTCAAAGCCCTTTATTACCTGACTCTTTCCTACCTTTCCAGTCTTTTTCCACCATACTTGCTTCCATCTTCTCTGAGATCCCATGACATTAGCTTTCTTGACACTCCATCTACAGACTGTGTATTTTCACTGGCTGTTCCCCACACCTGGAAGTCTTTTCCTTCTTTCTGCCTCTTTGTTCCCTTTATGTCTCAGCTATAGTCTCAACCTTCTGCCAGAAGCTTTTCCTAGTCCTTCTTAATCTTATTTGTACAGAGTTGTTTGCATTTTGTCTTCCTCCATTAGACTGGAAACTTCTTCAGAGCAGGGGCTGGTGAGGATGTATGTGTGTGTGTGTGTTTGCTTTTCTTTGTATCCCCAGGACTTAGCACAGCATCAGGCAAATCAAGTTAACAAGTATTTATCAAGCACCTATGATATGCCAGGCACTGTGCTAAGTACAGGGGATTTAAAAAAAAATAAGCAAGCAAACATGTCTTCTAATTGAGGAAGACAACAAATAAAGGGTCGGCGCATGGATTGCATGGGGCAGCATGGTTTAAAAATGGCTGAGAAGTGGCACAGAGGCCTTCTAGTGATAGATAGACTCACCTATCAGAGCCCAAGGTCCCCAGGGCAGATTCCAGGTTCTGCTGGGTGGTGGTAGAAGAAGACAATGGGAGAATAAGCTGAAGTGTGGAGATGGCGAAGAAGCGAGGATCAGATGTGAAATCTGCTTAATTTTCTCTTATTATAAATTCACATTTGCATAGTCTTTTAGGTTGTATTTGAAAATGGTTTCCTCACAATAGCCCTGTGATATAGGTCAGGGCAGAAGTTACTGATGAGGCGTGAGTACAGAGCAAGCTGGTCTTACAGGACGATGAGACTCCTGGGGTGTGATGGAGAAGCCCAAAGGAATGAATGCATTCAGATGGGATTGCCAGTACAGCACCCTCTCCTCTATACCATGCTGGTTCTGTAGAGGACCAGCGTTGTCATGGATCTCAGTCCGGAGAGTAGGTGCTCTTAACCTTTTTTGTGTTTTGGATTCCTGTGGCCATGGGCTTGGAAAGCCTATGAACCTTTCTCAGAAGAATGTGTTCAAATGCATAAAATATACACGATTACAATGGAAACCAATTATATTGAAACACAGTTATCAAAATATTAAAAAACGTCTACAGATCCCTAGTTAAGAACCTCTGCCATAAAAGTTGAACTTCCATATGTAGGATAATATTCAGAAAACAACTTCCCTCCCTTCGAATGGGACTGACTTCAGCTTTGGAGAAATGCCCAGAAATACACACCTTATTGCCAAGTTATAGTCTTTAGACTCATAGGATCATAGATCTAGAGCTCAGAGGATCTCAGAGATCACCTAGAGCAACCATCTCATTTTATATAGGAGTAAACTGAGGCCCAGGTAAATTAAGTGATTTGCCCAAAGTCAGATAGTAAACATTAAAGGCAGGATTTGAACCTAGATCGTCTGAGAAAGAGATAGTATTCTTTCCATCATATGATGATACTTCCTCCTTTGGTACAGGTCGTCCTTGTAGGATGACACAGAAACCACTCTTTTTATTGAAAAATAAAGCTAGATTAGGAAATGGATGATTTGTATGATTTACAGAAATGGCAATCTAGCCTGCTGTCCTCTTCCTGTTCACTTCTGGATTCAGCCCGTCCATCTGGATTGCTTGGGCTCCGTTGCCTCTGGGAAACTGCAAAGCTCTTCTAATGACCCCAAAGTTCTCCTAGAAACAAAGGTCTGTCTTTTTAATACCAACTTTCTTCTGGTCCAGTTGCTATATGGCAACATGGAATACAGCAGTCTCTGAAGAACTGAAAATGAATATCACACAGAGGGTAATGGAAAGGTTTTTATGGTATGCGTGAGCACAATGCAACCTAGAAACAATAAGGAACTTCAGAGAAGAACAGGCATAAAAGATGTGGTAGGAAAAATGGATGAGTTAGTCTTGTGGTAAGTGCAAGGAATGAAAGTTAGCCCGTAGGCTCCAAAGGTATCTTTAGGATGTCAAGAGAAATTAAGAAAGTCTTCCTAGAATGTTAGGTGCATATGGGTGGTTCCCACCCCTCTGCCCATCATCCAGTCTCCTGCCCCCTGACAAACTTCTGGGTCGATAAGAGTCTCACAAGACGGGCAGGTATGGCCAGGTGGTGATCGACATCTGTGGATTAACTCTCAATGATGAGAGCACAAGTCCATCAGAGTGTTTGAGTACAGCAATGACTATAAGTAGAAGGCTTTTAGACATAGTTCTTGAACTTCAGATTAGGTTGAAATCTTTGATTATTATTTAAACTGCCTATAATATAGGGCACAGCATGATGCAATAAAGAGAATTCTGGGCAAGGGATCAGGTGACTGAGGTCACATTAATATGCTATGGTATCTTGGGGGAAGTCCCTTCTTTCTGGTCCTCAAACTTTCATCTTCCTGACTGACTCCAAGGCCAGTACTCTTCCCATGGCACCATTCTTACTCTCCAAACAGTTGGATAAGCTATGTGTACAGAGCCAGATTGCAGGTTATCGAAAGCCAACAGGAAGCCATCAAGCGCAAAGCTATAGGAACCATTGACAAGCTAATGTTTAATTTGGTAATGAAGTACAGGGTAGATTGGTGGAGGAAGAGATGGATTAGGGAAACCAGGCTGTGGTAACAGCCCAAGTAGGAGGTGATGAAGGAGCTGGTCTGGGGTGGTAGCAGTGGGAAAGAAAAGAGGGGTGGAAAAAAAGATCTCTCTAGGTATTGATAGGACATGTTGATTGACTAAATGTGGGGAATGAAGGGGGAGAGTGAATCAAAGCTAGGCTCCAGGTGTTCATCCTGTGTGGTTTGGGAGAGAGGTAGGGCTAATGTCAGACCCCAGATATGAAGAAAGAAAGCTGGTCCGGAGATGGAGATATGCTAAATTCAGTGGGAGCTAAGGCCAAATTGTAAGTGCCAGGTCCTGAAACCCTGTAGTCACCTTGTTGTTACTTCTGTAGTTTTTCCTTCAGTCATACGAAGCACCGTTCAAGGGTGCTTCTCCTCCTCCTACATTTGTGATGCTTTCTGTTGTTACCATTTTGAAGACGATGATGATGATGATGATGATGATGATTATGAAAACTGACATTTATTTCTTGCTTTAAGGTTTGCAGAGTGCTTTAGACATATTATCCCATTTGATCTCCACAGAAATCCTGGGAGGCAGGTGCTATCATCAACTCAATTTTATATGTGAAGAAACTGAGGCAGAGAGATTAAGTGACTTTCCCAGGGATAGACAGTCAGTGTGTAGGACAAGATTTTAATTCAGGTCTTCTTGACTCAAAATCCATTGATCTCTCCACTTATCCACTGTGCTGCTTAGTGACCTCATGGGCAAACTGAAGCACCAGAATAATTCTGGGCATAATTTGGGTTCCTAGTCCTTGAATAGCCCTGTTTCTCCTTTTCATACATTTCACTCTACTCATCAGCCATGTTTGTTGCCGTCTGGATTCATCACTAAATGATCACCTGATTTCCTATTCCTTGTGTGGGATGGAACAAGGTCTAACCTATAATTTCTCAATATCCCCGGACCCAATTCCCTTAGGAAGGAACTAATTTTGGAGTTGCCTTCATGGTGGTAGAGACCAAATTATTTTCTGCTTTGGTTGTGGGTGAGGAGGTGTTCTTTTCAAGCTTCCTGTTTTCAGGCACTTAAAACTGTGTTTATAGCCTCCTTCCTACTTTTCTAGGCTTCTTACAACTTAATTCCCTCTACGTACTGTGCAATCCAGAGTACATAGGTAGTACTGGTCTTTTTGATGTTTCTCACACAAGACACTTCTTCTTCCCACTGCAGTCTGGCTATTCACCATGCCTGGAATTTTCTCCTTTCTCATCTCTGGCTCCTCTGATCACTTTCAGGTCCCAGGTAAAATCCCACCTTCTGAAAGAAGCCTTCCCAGATCCCCCTTAATGCTCGTGCCTTCCTGCGGAGATTATCTGTGATTTATTCTGTCTGTATCTCATTTGTGCATAGTTCTTTGCATGTTTTATCCCCCACGAGACAATGTGCTCCTCGAGAGCTGTCCTCTGTATTCCCAGAGCTTAGCACAGTGTCTGGCGCACAGGTATTTCATTGACACTGAGGTAAGGTTCTCCAAAAGTCTAGTGTGTCAGATGACTTGGGACTGGGATAAAAAGCCTTTCTTTGAGAGTTAGAATAAACTTCTGAAATTTTCCTTCTCATCAGCTACAAGTGGATAAACTGCTCTGCCTTAAATTTGGACTGTGTGGTAATGTAGCACCTGCTTGAAGTGGAATTGGTTGGTGATGGGTGAGGCTGGGAAACCAGCTTGCCTGTCCCCTGAATTTGTCTTTGTTCAGTTGTTTCAGTTGTGACCGACTCTTTGTGACCTTATTTGGGGTTTTCTTGGCAAAGATATCCTTCTCCAGCTCATTTTACAGAGGAGGAAACTGAGGCCAGTGGGGTTACATGACTTGCGCAGGGTCACACAGCTTGTAAATGTCTGAGGTTGGGTTTGAACTCAGGAAGACTCATCTTCCTGACTCCAGGCCCAGTACTCTGTGCAGTATGGTGCCACCTAGCCACCAACCTTAAAAATGATGTAATAACTACAGGTAGGGTGGTATAGCAGAAAGAAAACTGGGTTTGGATTCAGCAGGCCTAGGTTCAAATCCTACCTGCTTCCTACCTACCTGCATGGCTTTGTCATGGGCAAGTGTGGGCCTAAGTGTATTTATTGGTAATGCTTAGGCAATTGGATTATATTCTAGTTATAAAGTTTATGCTTCAGTGACTTCAATTCAGTGTCTGTATCATGGTTTATTAAATTTGTGACCCTGGATAAGTCATCGAACTTCTCTGAACCTCAGTTTATCTATTAAATAGGGATAATAATGTTCATCTTAACTTCCCAGGATTGTTCTGAGGAATAAACCTGGTAATGAATATACTGAGTTCTTCTTTACTATTAAGTGTTGCACTTTGTCAGCTGCTCCATGACACCATGGATACCAAGTGCTGGGCATACAGTCAGGAAGACCTGAGTTCAAATCCTGCTTCTGACACCAGCTGTGTGACTCTGGGCAAGCCACTTAACCTCTGTCTGCCTCAGTTTCCTCATCTATAAAATTGGGATCATAATAGCATCTACCTCCCAAGATTGTTGTGAAGATAAAATGTGATATTTGTAAAACATTAAAGTGCTATATAAATGCTAGCTATTTATTATTATTATTATTAAAAGACATCTAGTGAATGAATGAATGAAAAAGGATTAAGACAATCTACTTGGTGAAGTGTGGAATTTGCTCTGAAATACTATTGCAGTGTAAGTAAAAGCTGTCTGATATGGCTAGGATTCTTATTCCTGCTAAGCTTAAAGTTAATCAGACAATGAGCATTAAAATTAGAACATTCAAAAACTTAGGCAGGTATTAGAGATTTCTTTCATATCTCTGAGATATTAATCACCAACCTTTAATGTTGATAATTTAAGAGATAACATTGTTATATATTTTGTTTTTTCTTTTCAAATTAATAACATTAATAACTAGCATTTACATGGTACTTTAGTGTTTACAATGCACTTTATGTATGTATGTTAAATAGAATGTATGTATATGTGCATGTATATATGTGTATATAGATATATATCTATATATCTATAT
>NW_020948478.1:0-22049 GCF_900497805.2 Vombatus ursinus | reverse complement strand
TCCCTCTGCCATCTTGGCTCCGCCCCCCTTCAGGTAGTTTTTTTTTTTGTTTTTTTTTTTTTGTTTTTTTGTTTTTGCCTTTTCCCCTCAGTGAGACACTGTTTCTTCTTCATTTGGGCAGGGTGCTCCCAAATTAATTGCAAATCTTTCTGTCATATGCCTTTGAATTTCGACTTGACATCAGCATGGTGTAGTGAATAGAGTGTTATACTTGGTGGCAGGTCTGGATTCAAATCTTGTCTCTGATAATTATTAGCTGTGGGACACAGGGTATTTCACTGGACCCCTCTGAGCCTTAATTCCCTTATCAATAAAATGGGGATAATAATAACACCTAGCTTCTGGAATTAGTATGAGACTAAAGTGAAATAATGTCTGTAAAATGCTTTGTAAATTTAAAAACTATATAGTGTCAGTTATTGTTTAAGGACTAGAGTCTGATTTCATTGGTATAGGGAAGTCTCACTGGAGAAATTCCTTCTACTAATAGCAACAATTTTGAAGTTTGTAGTCTTAGAGAGAGACCTGGGGGTGCTGAGAGGTTGACATAGGGTAACATAGTCGGTATATGTTGGAAGCAGGGCTTGAACCCAGGTTTTCCCAACTGGGGAGGCTAATTCTCTGTGCCAGGCTGCCTAATTGTTGTAGTTGTTATTGTTATTATTATTATTTTTTTAATCCTGCTTTTAGAGCAGAAATAGCTAGTTTTGCCTTTGAGGACAATTACAGTGGTGTTCTCAGAAGGGCCAGTAATGGAGGATTCTCTAAATCAGCCCAAAGCGATCTGAATGAGGGGAGAAGGTGAGCCAAGAAAGCTGCTGAGCAGGGCTCAGAGCTGGGCTTTCCTCTCCTTCGTAGACTAAAGGAAAATACCTAAAGAAGACCACTGGCCAGAACCCATGAAGGTAGAAACTCACTGTTACTTGGCACTCCTGTGTTTTATAACATGCCCTTTCATCCCTTTTCAACAAACATTCAATAAACATGTGCATGAGAAGGGTGATTCCTCCCCATCTCCCTCCCCAGCTACATGATTAAGTTTTAAATGTGTAAACAGGAGGAATATGTGTCCTTTGATCCCTTTAAGAGGTGGAAGCTTCTTTGCTTGGCTAACCAAACAAGCCAGCCAGGTTGGAGGGATTCTAAATAGCTGGAGAATTTTAGCATTTCAGCAGTCCATATGGATCCATAGGTGGAAGTTCTTGACCTCAGAAAGTCATCGATCTGTGAGTTCTTAGGCGGACACCTAGACCTGACCCAGAGGGCAGCAATGGGAGTGGGGGAACTTTGGTGCTTGTGTGTGAGTGCGTGTGCGTGCAGGCAGTGAACAGAGGGAATGTTACACTCCTTCCTTCTTCCTGCCCCACTGACCATGTCACTGGAGAGATTTAACCAGTGGCAGCAGATGGTACATCCAGCTGGGAGCAGAAAGATGCACCAAGGACAGATGGACGTGTAACGACAGTCATTGGAGAGAAGAAGCAGCTGGGAGGAACATGACTCCTTGAATGCTAGTTATAGACTGAAAACAGGCCTTTCAGGCCATGAAATGCCAGGTGGCATGCCTTACCCTTTGTCTCACATGTATCCCAAACGTGGGCCGTGTTACCATTGTAATCTTTAGGTTGGAGCCCACTCTTCTAATGGACACTGTATTTGTGGGACAGTGTACCTCATGCTTTTGGGGGAAATGTTTTGCACTAACTGTTCTCACTATTGCCATTGGGTAAATGCTTTTGCTAAAAGATAATTAAGTCTATTGATGGATTATTAATGGGAAGCAACACTAATCAGGGCTCTTGAGCTACAGTGTTAGAAGTGAAACCCCACAGAGTTACTTCTAGAATATGACGATAGTCTGTTGCTTTCCTGTAGACCCCAAACTGGAAAAGCAAGTACAGATTAGGAAAGTAGTCCTTGGTCTGTGTGTGTGTGTGAAATTTATTGTAGTATGTGCCCATTGGCCCACCTATAGTCCCACAGTTTTATTAAATATAACTAGCTGTTTCCAATTGGCTTATCTCACATTGCAACCCCAGCAATCACATCCTTAAGTATTTAGTGAAATGCACTTCCATAGGTGGAAGTATAGAAATCACTCCTTTGGCCTTTCCCTGAGCAAACTGACCTAAGTGGAACGGTTTACCAGAATGCTTACAGGATGTTTGTTATAATGAACCATTTTAGAAAAGGGATGAGTTGGGGAAAAGCCCTTGCTGATGGGAGGCTGAGGCTGGTGGACTGCATGGGTCCTAATGGGGGCATTCAGAGCTGTAACAGTAATAAAGTGTGTGCAGTATTTGCACTGTCTGGCACCAGTAGGATGAGCCCCTCAAGGCACAGGGCCACCAGGCTGTCTGAGGAGGGGTGTGGAGCAGGTTAAAGCCTGTGATCAGCTCTGTGATCTATCTAGGAACAGCTGCTGGGCCAAGAGAGGGAGACCCAGTTTGGGGAAAAAAAATCACCCAAACCCAACTAAGTGTGGAGTTTTGCCCAGATGGCCTCTGAGGTCTCTTGTAGCTCTGTATACTGGGTTTTGTGGTTGCCAAGACAACCCCCCCCCCCCCAAATCAGTTCCTGCCATCCAGGAGCGAGGTGACAAGACAGGTAAATGCAAGATAATGTGAGGAGGAGACAAGAAGGAAACAATTGTCTGGTATGTGCTATCTCATTTGATCCTCACAAGAAGCCTGGGAGGGTATTACCTCCATTTCACAGTTGAGGAAACTGAGGCAGATAGAAGTTAAATGATTCTTCCTAACTTCAGGCCCAGAATGCTAGCAGTTTTGCCACCTAGCTTCCTAGGAGGAAAGTGAGCCTTGCCGATTACACCTGCCCCTGAGGCCCGGGAGGCCCTAGTTATTGGCCCCTATCGCTCCCCTCAATCAAACATCAGGCATAGCAACCCCACACAGCAAAGTGACTCATGGCCCCTGGAGCAGGGACTCCTTGGGACAGGACCATAGAAGTCAGGGAGCTTTCCTTTGTCACTCTGGGGTCCTTCCCTGTTTTTCACTCACATATCCTTTGACACCCACTAGCTCTGTGACCCTGAACAAGTATCTCAAGTTGTCAGTGCCCTGGGCGATTCTCTTAGACTTCCGCTAGGCTGGCAGAGAGGATTTCCTCACTGAGGAGTCCCCCAGGTCAGTTACACTGCAGTTCCCGTCCCCGTCCCTTCTGTCCCCGCCCGGCCAAGCATTGTATTGCAAGGCTTAAGCAAAGCTTTGCTTAGCGCTTGGAAGTGCACCTCCTGTACTTAGGTCCTTATTGGTTCCATTTTAGCTTCCGGATAAATGTGGATCGAAGCACATCTCATTGGGGTGGAGAGTGAGGAGCAGAGAGAGAAGAAGCTAGCCTGGCCTGGGCTGCCTTTCCTTCATCTCCTTTGTTCTGTGTTGGAACTTGCAGTGGGTTGGGATAACAGGTTTTCCACACTTGTTCTCATGCTAAGGTAGAAGAAGAAGACAAGTGAGGGCTGGACTCAGAGAGCCTATGGCCACAATAAATATATTTTTTGGAAAGGATGTGGGCTGTGCCTGGAGGGTGAACCTGACTGAGGGTCTCTTTGGTTGTGGGCCAGGAGTAGCCCCCTGGTTCTGAGAGCACAGGGGAGCCATGATTAATCATTTTAAAACGTCATCACAGTTACACTCATCTGCCCTGCTAGCGTATAAAAGGTGCCATGGTGTTGCTGAAAGATTCTGGGGTTTGGAGAAAGGAGACCCTCCTGTGAATCCCTCCTTACCTATGTCAAATGCTTACCGGGGGAGTGAGCTTAGGTAGGTAAGTCACTTAGACTCTGTAAGCCTCAGTTTCCTCATCTTCAAAATGAGACCAGCAATGCTTGTGCTTCCAATTTCCGCACCTCCACACCATGTGGATATGAGGCATTGTTAATAACCAATATTCAATAAATCAATCAGCCTGCATGCAATTACTGAGCACCTACTTTTTATGTGCCAGACTGTGCTAACAATAATGATAAGGATGATGTTGTGTGTGTTACCCCCCAACGCCTTTAAACGATCGTGAACTTCTAAAGGACGGGGATTGTCCTTTTCAACTTTGAATAGCTGACATCCAGCTCGGGGGCTTAAGAGAAAAGTCCTTTTGAATAAAATTTAAAAGTGCCTGTGTTTCACCTTTGGGCATCTGAACATTTAAAAAAATAACACATGCCCCTTTATGCTGCTTTGAAGTTGCTGATTGGTTATTCTGAGCCTGGACAATTCCTTTGTGGATGCCAATTGGTTGTTCTGATCCACAGCAATTACTCTGCAGTTGCTGATTGGTAGTTCTGATCCTCGTTGGCCCCACACCTCCCAGAAGGCAGTCAGGCAGGAAGGCACTAGGACCCATGGGGGGATGTGGCCACCAGCGAGGCAGGATTCTCGTTCTGAGCATCCAGGCTCTGTTAGCCTGACAGCTCTCACAATAATTGATTCTGAGGCCCCTAGAAAGAAGTCGTCTTTGATCTAAAGACCCTTGAGGATTGGGATGTGTTCGAGGTGTTCAGTGAACTAGTGTGATGTGTGCAGATGCAGGGCAGCTGTCCTCCTTCAGTCCTAGGTGTGAATGGGATGCCTTTAGGGTCTGTGTGTCTAAGATTGGCATTGTCCTGTTCTAGAGAGAGCACTATTGATAGCGTATTCACAAAGTCTTTTATGTGTATTATTCCACTGGATTTTCACAATCAATCAATAAACATTTATTAAGTGCCTACTGTGTGCTAGGCACTATGCTAAGCATTGGGGATATGAAAAGAGGCAAAAGATAGTCCCTTCTCCCAAGGAGCTCACCATCTAACGAGGGAAGTAGTGAAGCAAACAGATACGTACAGACAAACTATATACAGGATAAATTTTGTTGTTGTTCAGTCATTTCTGTCATGTACAACTCTTCATGACCCTGTTTGGGGTTTTCTTGGCAAACATACTGGAGTGGTTTTCCATTTTCTTCTCCAGCTCATTTTACAGATGAGGAACTGAGGCAAACAGGGTTAAATGACTTGTCCAGGGTCACACAGCTGGTAAGTGACTGAGGTTGGATGTGAACTCAAATCTTTCCGACTCCTGGCCTGGCAATCCAGGGCTTAAACTTTTTCCACTGGAGACCCCTTTTTGTGTTTCTGTTGGCATTGCATGGCCTGAAGGGCATAGACAGTGCAAAGTGCAAATGCTTTATGCTCAGAACCAAGGCTGCAGTGAAGTTGCCCGACGCACTGCCATAAACACCTTGGATTCATTGTGTGTTTGATTTTTAATTAATCTTTGGTTGTTGTGCATTCAGAAACCTTTTACTGTTGCCAAATTTTTCATGACTCCATATGGGGTTGTGACCCACAGTTTAAGAAGCTGGAATCCACTGTGACCCCCTACCTGCTCACAGGATAAATAGGAAATAATTACAAGAGGGCAGGCACTAGAACTCAGAAGAGGCAGGGAAGGCTTCCAGCAAAAGATGGGATTTTAGTTGGGACTTAAAGGAAGCCAGTAAAGGCAGCAGACAGAGATGAAGAAGGAGAGAGTTCCAGGCTTGGGGGACAGCCAGATAAAATGCCCAGAGATGAAAGATGGAGTGTCTTGTTTGTGGAACAACCGGGAGGCCAGTGTCACTGAATGGAAGGGTGAAAGAAGGTGAAAGAAGACTGGAAAGTTAGGGAGAGGCTAGGTTATGGAGGGCTTTGAATGCTAAATATTTTGTATTTGATCTTGGAAGCAATAGGAAACACTGGAATTTATTGAGTAGGGATGGGGATGTGTGTGACGTGGTCACTCCTGTAATTTAGGAAAATCACATTAGTGGCTGAATGGAGGATGGATTGGGGTGGGGAGAGACTTGAGGCAGGCAGACTCACTAATTCGTTATTACAATAGCCCCAGTGTGAGGAGATGAGGGGCTGCACTAGAATGGTGGTAGTGTAAGAAAAAAGGGGCATATTTGAGGGATGTTGCAAAGGTAGAAATGACAGGCTTTGGCAACAAATTGGATATGCGGGTTGGTGAGAGGGAGTGAGGGGGCAAATTTGGGAGCCTGAGTGACTGGGAGGATGGTTTGCCCTCAACAAGAATAGGGGAGTGGGGCAGGGGGAGAGATAGTTTAGGGGGAAAGATAATGAGTTCAGTTTTGGACGTGTATAGTTGAAGATGTCTACTGGACATCCAATTTGAGATATCTGAAAGACAGAGATGTGACGTTGGAGGTCAGTTCATTTTACAAATGAAGAAACGGAGGCTCAATGAGGTTAAGTGACTTGCCCATAGTCATACAGTTGGTATCAAGGGCAGGATTTGAGCTCAGGAATTCCAGAACACAGACCGTGTTCACAACCTACCTTCAAGAGAAGGGAGGAAGGCCAGGGGAAGACATGTAAGAGCTGGGTACCAACAACTTCCACAGGTATGCCCACGCTATTCAGGACCATAAATGAGTTTCCTCAGTCAACAAGCCAAACCGGAAACTCTTTTTTTAGATTTATTTCTTCAAAGATACAAATAACCTTGGCTTGAGGTTTAACCTAACTCTGGTCTTCATTTGTTTTTATCCTGGTTTTTGCTCCAGTTAAACAGCAGCTGATGTGGGAAATACACATGTTGGGTTGCATTTGGAGTCAAAGACTGGGGTTCAAATCCCACATCTTTTATTGACCATTTACTATTTAGCTACCAGGTGGTCATGATGAGAATTAACAACTGACACTTAGATGAAACTTTTCATGTCATTTCATTTGGGCCTCAGAACAACCCTTTGAGGTAGGTCCTACGAACATCATTGTTTTCACTTTAGAGATGAGGAAACTGAGGCTCAGAGAGACTCTCTCAGTATCACAGATACTAAGCAAGGGGCAAGATTGGAATCGAGGTCTTTCTGACATCAAGTCCCACGTGGGGAGTTCCCTACATTGGCAAACTCAAGGAAATGATGCCTGTGTTGGGTGTTTCCTTTTATATAACTCTTCATGGTATAGATGTATTTTTAAAATTTAGCCCTTTTCTATCACAGAGTGCTTCAGAGGTGTATACCTAATTTTATTCTCTCACCCTTACTTTCTCTCTGAGCCACTCTTTGTGCTATGGGCCCTTTGGACAGTCTAGTGAAGCCTAAGGGCCCCTCCTCAGGAAAAAATTGGTTTTAAATGCATAAAATAAAATCCATAGGATTACAGAGGAAACCAATTCTACTGAAGCACAGCCATCAAAATACATATGTATTTTAAATTTAGAACCCCTAGGAGAAAAGCCCCTGTTCTAGAGCTTGGAGATGATTTGAATCCTTTCCCTGACTTCTGTGGGCAGCTTGGTGGGGCAGTGGTTAGAATGCTGGTCCCAGAGTTGGGAAAACCTGAGTTCAAATCCAGCCTCAGAAATTTACTAACTATGTGACCCTGGACAAGCATTTAATCCTGTTTGCCTCAGTTTCCTCATCTGTAAAATGAGTTGGAGAAGGAAAAGGTAAATCACTTCAGTATGTTTGCCAAGAAAACACCAAATGGGGTCACAAAGAGTCAGACATGACTGAAAACAACAAGCACCTGACTTCTGTGTCAACCTCAAACTCTTCATGCTTTGTATGAAAACTCTGCAACATGGTGCACTTCTCAATCCTTCTTGCCATCCTTGGTCCACCTTACTACCTCTGTGCCCCTCACATACCTTACTACCCCTTTGCCTTGTCCCCTTCTTCAGCTCTTCTTTCTTACTAGGCCTTCTTCCCACTTTTCCCTTCTTCTCTTTTCATAGGACCACTGCCTTCTACTTCTGAACACACTTTTCTTTTCGTAAAGTCCCCCCTTAGAAGAAATATTTTTTAAAAGTTCCAAAGAATGTGATGTCTGAATTGAATAGCTGATTGGGTGAAATTCAGTTCAGCAAGCATTTATTAAGTGCCTACTGTGTGAAAGACCCTGAACACTGACAGCTGGCAGGAGGAAAGGCTTCTGTGGGAGAGAGCTCTAGGGCTAAACTTTGAACAAGCCAAAGGATTCTCAGAGGCTGAGGTGAGGAGGGAGGGCATTCCAGGCATGAGGAATAGCCTTCCCCCACCAAGAAAAGAAACAGAAACAGATAAATACCCTTTCCCCCCCGCAAATGAGAGAGTTTGGGTTCCACTGAGTTCACAACAGGCCCAAACCTTCCTTTACCCTTTCCCTCAAAGTCAAAAGATTTTTAAAATTAGTTATGTTCCTCCCTAGAGTTCAAATCCATCCTGGAGTAAGGGTGGGGGTGAGAGATGTAAGGAAAGAGGCACCCTTCCTTAAAATATTAGAGACCTCTTTCCCCAGGAAAGGATGGGCGGAGGCCTGACTGATTGGAGTAGGGAGAGGGATAAAATGGTGGTAGGTTATTTTTCTTTGGGAAAGTGGAGGGCTGAAAACAATTTCCCTTTAACCTGACATTTACATATTTGCAGTGTGTGTGAGAAAGGAGTAAGGTTTGGGTGAAGTTAGTTCTCAGGATGGGGGGTGGAGGAGACAGACAGACAGACAGAGGGAGAGGGACAGAGAGAGACAGAGACATACATTATCACACCTCTTTTCTTGACCATAGTCTTTCTCTATCCATCCAATTTCTCAAACATCAACTGGAAAAAGTGAAGGAACAGAAAGTGATAGGAGTCAGAGAAGGAAAAAAATGTTTGGAAGATCCCAGCCCATGACTCTCTCCAAGAGAAAATTTAAAGAGCAGGAGAAGGGTATCCCACAGGGAAAAGGGAACGTGGAGTTTGAGCAACCAGCCACACCTGCCCCATGGCATGGCAACCCTGCAGTGTATCTCCCATTGGGGTGGGAAGCTATGGCACAGCCTCCAGGACATTTGGAGGTGACTTGTCTTCCTCTCATAGCTGACTTCCTTGTTCTATGGTCTTTAGCACCCTTTTCTTATAGGTATCCTGGACATCACCACCGTCACAAATTTATCCCAGATGAAGTGGGCCTTCTCAAAGTTGAAAATGATGTTGAGTTCACATACACTGCCAAAACATTTGTCCAGGAACTCTGTATAGTGGATCAGTTCCAGTGTGTGTGATGAGTTCATTGTCTTGGCCCTCAATGGCTCAGCAGAAGTTGAGGTAGGAGAGAGGAATGCTGTAAGTGAGGACTTCCAGCATTGTCAACTTATGACATCTTATGTTCTTAGAGCATCGAAGTGGCACAGTGGATAAAATGTTGGGCCTGGAGGCAGAAAGTCCTGAGTTCAAATCCTGTCTCAGACACTTGCTAGCTTTGTGACTGTAGGCAAGTAATTCACTTAACCACTATTGGCCTCAGTTTCCTCAGCTGTTAAATGGAGATAATAACAGGTGGAAAACAGCCCTGAAAAGGGCTCAGCAACCATCACTCCAGAGGTGCTGATCCTTCCTGAACATGCCACACACCCCCATTCCTGTAGCACACATTCTTCATTATTTTACACTGTTATTTGTCTTTCCATGTGTATGCTTTGTCTTTATAGCTCAGTATCTTACACGGTACCTGGCATATAGCAGATGCTTAATCAATGCTTCTTGATTGATTTTACTCCCTCCATTGCGCACTGTATTCCATTCAGTGCATTTCAACAAACATTGATTAAACCTCTCCCACATTATGTCAGGCATTGCTCTTAGTACTGGGTCGTGAAGACAACCATGAGATTAGTCCTTGCTTTCAAGGACCTTGCCAGTCTAGGAGGGGTCATACCCACCAACAGGGGGCTAGATGTTCCCCCAGTCACAGAGTGTACCTGGATGCTGACAGAGGGTCAGTCAGTCAGTAAACATTTAATAAGTGCCTACTATGTGCCAGGCACTGTACTAAGGTCATGGGATACAGAAAGATGCTCAAGATAATCCCTTTCTCCCAAGGAGCTCGTGATCTAATGGGGGAGTCAACAAGCAAATAAGTGTGTACAAACAAACTATATACAGGATAAATGGAAAGTAATTAACAGAGAAGAGGCACTAGAATTAAGAGGGAGAGATTTCCTGTAGAAGATGGGATTTTAGTTGAAACTTGAAGGAAGACAAATGGAGGCAGTAGGTAGAGATGAAGAAGTAGACTGTTCCAGGCACGGTGGACAGTCAGAGAAAATGTCCAGAGGTGAGAGATGGAGTGTCTTGTTTGTGGAATAGCAAGGAGACCAGTGTCATTGGATTGAACAGTGGATGGCAGGGAATAAGGTGTAAGAAGACTGGAAAGGTAGGAGAAGGGCTTGGTTATGAAGGGCTGAACACCAACCCCAAGCTTTTGCATTTGGTCCTGGAGGTGATAGGGGGCCATTGGAGTTTATTGAGTAAAGAGTGGGTGATATGATTGGGACCTGCATTTTAGGAAAATCACTTTGGTGATTAAATGGAGGTTGGATTGGAGTGGGGAGAGACTTGAGGCAGGCAAACTGACTGGCAGGGTATTGCAATAGTCTAGGCATAAGGAAATGAGAGTCTGCATCAAGGTGGTTGGCAGTATCAGAGGAGAAAAGGGGATGTATTCAAAATATGTTGCAAAGGTAAAAGTACAGGTTTTCATGACAGATTGAATATGGGGAGTGAGAGATAGTGAAGGATTGAGGATAATACTTACATTGCAAAAGCCTGAGGGACAAGGAGGATTGGTTCCCTTGATAGTAATATGGAAGTTTAGAGTGGTTTTGGGAAAAGATAAGTTCAGTTTTGGACATGTTGGGTTTAAGATGCCTAGTGGACATCTAGTGAAATGTTTGAAAGGCAGCTGGAGGTGTGAGCCTGGAGGTCAGCAGAGAGGTTAGGGCAGGGTAGGTAAATTTGAGAATCATCATCATAGTGATGATAATTAAATCCATGAGAGCTGATGAGATCACCAAGTGAAGTCATGTAGAGGGAGAAGGGAAGAGAATTCAGGACAGAGTCCTGTGGGGGCACTTATGGTTAGAATGCTGGACCTGAATGAGGATTCAGCCGAAGCAACTGTCCTAATTCCATCTTCTCCCTCTTTGGCTTGGATCCCACTGACAAAGCAGCTGTTTACACCCCAGGAAAAGTTCCTTGATCCCCCCCTTTCCCCTTAGTTGAGCAGACAGCTGTTTATCTGAGAGAAACAGGTTTGCCAAGTGGTGTGTCTGTTTTGTTTCTTTGGTGGATCACGAGGACACACCTGCCACTTTGCAACTTCCTGCAAATCAAGCATTTTCTTAGAAAAAGGGCACACATTCCCTAAAATACACACTGTGTGGTTTGGGGGCGAGGTGTGTTTTCTTGAATTTTTATGATTTAATGTGTCTGCACAAACACCAGGCCATAAGATAAAAATACATCACCTGTCCCCTGTGTGACACTGGACTTTCCACCAGGGTGAAGAGCTGTGTTCATCTGGGTGGATAGTGCCATTTCATAATGTTTCCTGCTTTGACTCTGCTCCGCCTCAGGCCTCTCTGAGGATGTTTCATGCTCTGTATTCACCAAAGCCTCTCTTCACTGGAACTTGACTAGCTAGCATGCTCAATTAACCAGAATCTTTTCCTATGTACTCAACTATGACGAGAAAGAGGTAAATGAGAAAACCAGCTAATTTTAGGGATCCAGTCAAGAAAGCCACATCCACAGCGGTGACCTAAAGGTGTTCATTGAAAGATCCTGAATCATCAAAGAAAGATCAGTCAATCAACTGACAAGTATTTATTAAGCACCTCTTATGTGCCAGGCAGGTGCTAGATGCTGGGGAAGCAAGTACAAAGAAAGAAACATTTCCAGTGATCTTTCTTGCTTAGTAGTCAATGAGTCAGTAACTATTTAGTGTCTACTATGTGCCAGGCACTGTGGTAAGTTCTAGGGATACAAAAAGAGGCAAAAGATTGTCCCTGCCTTCAAGGAGCTCACAATCTATTGGGGGAGTCAATAAGCAAACAAATATATATGAACAATACACCTATAAACTTAGAGGAAGCCAGGGAAGTCAGCAGGCAGAGATGAAGAAAGAGAGCATTCCAGGCATGGGGGACAGCCAGAGACAATGTTCAAAGCCAAGACATGGAGTGTCTTGTTCCTGGAACAGCCAGGAGGCCAGTGTCACTAGATCAAAGAGTATGTGGTGAGAAGTAAGGTAGAAGAAGACTGGGAAGGTAGGAGGGGACTAGATTATAAAGGGCTTTGAAATTGTAAACAGACTAAATTAGTGCAGCTGGGTCTGAAGTCAGGAAGACTCATCTTCCTGAGTTCAAATCTGGCCTCATACATTTACTAGCTGTGTGACCCTGGGCAAGTCACTTAACAACAAGGAAATAACTAAGAGAGGGAAAGCACTGGAATTAAGAGGATTTGGGAAAGTCTTCCTGTAGAATATGAGATTTTAGTTGGAACTTAAAGGAAACCAGGGAACAGAGGACACAGTTACTAAGCATATAGTAGGTGCTTAATAAGTGCTTGTTGAGTTGAATTGTGGAATGGGATCAATAATGATCCTTGGAGGCCAGAATTCCTTAGTTCATGGGCCCTCTTTTCTTTTCCCTCTATACTACTGCCCTTGGAGATTTCATCCACTCTCATAGATTTAATTATCATCTCTACGTTGACAATTCTCAAATGTACCTATCCTGCCCCAACCTCTCTGCTGACCTCCAGTCTCACAGCTCTTACTGCCTGTCAGACATCTTGAATTAGATGTCCAGTAGAATCTTAAAGTAAATACTTCCAAAATGGAACTCATTATCTTTTCCCCATAACCTTTCCCACCCCTTCTACCTTCCCTATTACTATAGAGGGCAACATCCCACTTCCAGTCCCTCACGTTCTCAACCCAGATCAGATCCTTGACTCCTCACTGTCCATCACGCCCCAGATTCAATCCATTGCCAAGGCTAGTTAATTTCACCTCTATGCCATCTCTCCAACATGCCCCCTACTCAATAAACTCCACTGGCTCCCTATCACCTCCAAGATCAAATACCAGATCATCTGTTAGGCATTCAAAGCCTTTATAACCCAGCCCCCTCCTACCTTCCCAGTCTTCTTCTTCCTTACTTCTCACCACCTACTCTTGGATCCAGTGACACTGGCCTCCTGGCTGTTCCATCTCTTGGCTTTGAACATTGTCTCTGGCTGTCCCCTATGCCTGGAATACTCTTCTTCCTCATCTTTGCCTGCTGACTTCCCTGGCTTCCTTCAAGTCCCAACTAAAATCCCATTTTTTTTTACAGGAAGTCTTTCCCAACCCTTCTTCATTCTAGTGTCTTCCCTCTATTAATTGATTCTTATTTATCCCGTCTATAGCTTGTTTGTACACATTTGTTTGCTTGTTGTCTGCCCCGTTGAATTGTGAGCCCCTTGAGGGCAGGGACTGTCTTTCGCCTCTTTTTGTATTCCCAGAATTTAGCATAGTACCTGGCACATAGTAGGTGCTTAATAAATGTTAGTTGGTTGAGTTCAAATGGTTGCCTTTCATGGGGAGACCTTCAAAACCAGATCTTGAAATATGGTTCATAATTCCTTTTACTGTTCATAAAAATTAACATAAAATCTTTTGTGAGAGGTGGGTGTTATGTTTTTTAGGATGCTAGACTTGGAATTGGGAAGCCCTAGACCCTGAGCCCCACCCTCTGACACTTCCTAGCTCTTTCTGAGTCATTCCTCTGTAAAAGGGGAATAATACCATTCTTGATTACTTTATGGTACTGGTGGGAGGATCAAATGGGATAGTTTATGTTGAGACCTTTGTAAGCCCTGAAATGCTATATTAATGTGACTTGCTGTGATTAGTTATCTGTAAAGTGAGGATAATGAAACCTCTTGTATTGACTGCACAGGACTCTCGAGAGGCTCACATGAGGTTATAGATGTAAGATGCTTTGTCTGACTTTAAAAGCACAGTGGAAATATCGGGTTTTAATATATTATTGGGAATCTCCCACTTAAGAGCAGCGGTTCCCTGGCCAAGACACAATGAGGGTCCTAATGTGTTAATGCTGAGATAGTAGGTACAAATGCCTTGAGTGTTGCCACCAGTGTTGGGTGTGAGTAGGGCTTGTCAGCTCAGACCACATTCTTTGTGAGCCTCTTGGCACTCTCCCATAGATCCTTTACATTTCCAGTCACTGCTCTGGCTCTGAACTCCCCCCACCCCCATCTCCATCCTGCTCAAAAATGGACCAAAGGTCCCGGCTGAGGCTCTTTACACACCAGTGGCTAGAACAGGAAGTGGGCAAGGGTTTCACAGCGTGCCACAGACAGAACTGGACCGGGAAAAGTTGGTGAGCTGTGCCTTCATGGCTGAGGGAGGCTAGAGGAAGGATGATGAAAGATGTCCTAGGAAGAGGAAAGGTGGGGTAGAGACAGAAAAGAAAAATGAGGAGACATTAATATGTCCAAGGCAGCTGCTGGTCCAGTGGATAAAGTGCTGGGCCTGGAGCCAGGAAGATGTGAGTTCACATCCAACCTCAGACACTAACTGTGTGACCCTGGGCAAGTCATTTCACCTTTGTTTGCCTCAGTTTCCTCCTCTGTAAAATGGGGACAATAATAGCGCTTACCTCCCAGGATTGTTGTAAAGACAAAAATAAGATAATATTTATAAAATGCTTTGCAAACCTTAAAGTGCTATATAAATTCTAGCTATTATTATACATTAAAAAGTAGTATTAGTGCAGTCAATAGAAAGCTGGTCTTGAAGTCAGGAATGTCTGGGTTCAAATCCTTCCTCTGATCCATAATTGCTATATTACCCTTGATAAGTCACTAACCCTTCAGTATTCCAGGAAACTTGAAGATTGTACATTTCAGAGAAGGCATGACCTGTACTAGGAGAGACAGTTCCTAGCTAGGAGTTCCCTACATGGATGAAATCAGAAGTCCATTTTAAAAAACGCACAAAACTCCTCATATTTTAGAGTAGCCATTCCCAACCTCCTGTATGTCAGGGAGGCAGTGTGAATTTTATGTTTGACACTGCTGTGTAACTAAGAGATTAATTTCTCAAAGCCTCAGTTTACTCATCTGTGAAATGGGGATAATAATGCCTGTAGTGCTGTGCGACTTTGGGCAAATGGATTGATTTCTTTTTGCCTCAGACAACTCTCTAGAACTACTGGTCCAAAATGAGAACAGCAGTAGCTTCTGGCCCAAAATGAGAACAGTAGCAGCTTCTGGTCCCTGGCTTACTGGGTTATTGTGAGGACTGTGGGCCCTGGATAGTTTTAAAGTACTATTTAGAGTTAAGGGTCTATTATTATATAATACATTATAATAGCATATAATACCCAGTATTTTTTAAATAAAGGAGGAAAAAGTAGTTTGATCTCAAATGAGGCTTATTGTCCAAAGGATTCAGCAAAGAGGAAGATAGAATGGGCCTTGATGGAAAGAAGGAAGGAAGGAAAGAAAGAAAGAATGAAAGGAAAGAAGGAAGGAGGGAGAGAGGAATAGAGAAAAGGAAGGAAGAGTAGAGGAAGAAGGAAGGAAGGAAGGAAGAAGTAGATATTAAGCACTTACAAGGGGTTGTCTTGCCTGTGCCTGTTTGCCTGAATAGCCATTCCATCAAAATCCAGGCACCCTTTATAAACACTTCCAGGGCTTGACTTACCACTCCCTGGGAACCTCCTTGTGTCTTCCCCCTACCCCAAGCCTGATGACCCAGCATCCCTGGCTACCCTTTCCTGACTGCTCACTGGTTGCCCTCTCACTCATACTCTTAACTCCTTTGTCATGGTAGGGAAATTGAAATGTTCTTTGTATCTGCTACTTCTAGGCTTTCCCTCTAACACCATCACCAGGGGCCTTTCCTCCTTTGAAGGTCATTCAACCTATATTTCTTACACAATCATGATTCTTCTGGCTGTTGTCTGCTGACCTCCAGGGGACTCCTCTTCTCAGTGAGTTTCAGTGCCTGGATCACAGTCTTTCTCTCCTCCCCAACTCCTACCTTTATACTTAGGGACTTCAGCATGCGTATTGATATGCCCTCAAACATCATTAACCTCCCAATTCCTTAGCTTACTTATTTCCCATGACCTACTCCTCAACTCCATCACAACTACACATGATTCCCTTGATCATACCTTTGATCTCACCATCACTCACAAGTGTTCTACATATATTCTTCACTCTCTCACTGCACCCCGCCTTCCCCACCACCCATATCCAATCAGTTGTCAAATCCTGTCATTTCAACTTTGTAACATTCCTCTTATTTGCTGTCTTCTCAAACGCTGCCACCAGCCTGGTGTGGGCCCTCATCACATTAAGCCTGAACTATTGTGATAGTCTGCTGGTTGATTTCCCTTCCTCAAGACTCTCTTCACAGCAGTCCATCCTCCCCTGGGCTGTCAAATTGATCCTCCCAAACCATATCACCTCTGTATTCAATGACCTCCAGTGACTCCCTATTACCTCCAGGATCAAATATAACATCTTGTTGACTCTCAAAGCCCTTTATTACCTGACTCTTTCCTACCTTTCCAGTCTTTTTCCACCATACTTGCTTCCATCTTCTCTGAGATCCCATGACATTAGCTTTCTTGACACTCCATCTACAGACTGTGTATTTTCACTGGCTGTTCCCCACACCTGGAAGTCTTTTCCTTCTTTCTGCCTCTTTGTTCCCTTTATGTCTCAGCTATAGTCTCAACCTTCTGCCAGAAGCTTTTCCTAGTCCTTCTTAATCTTATTTGTACAGAGTTGTTTGCATTTTGTCTTCCTCCATTAGACTGGAAACTTCTTCAGAGCAGGGGCTGGTGAGGATGTATGTGTGTGTGTGTGTTTGCTTTTCTTTGTATCCCCTGTACTTAGCACAGTGCCTGGCATATCATAGGTGCTTGATAAATACTTGTTAACTTGATTTGCCTGATGCTGTGCTAAGTCCTGGGGATTTAAAAAAAAATAAGCAAGCAAACATGTCTTCTAATTGAGGAAGACAACAAATAAAGGGTCGGCGCATGGATTGCATGGGGCAGCATGGTTTAAAAATGGCTGAGAAGTGGCACAGAGGCCTTCTAGTGATAGATAGACTCACCTATCAGAGCCCAAGGTCCCCAGGGCAGATTCCAGGTTCTGCTGGGTGGTGGTAGAAGAAGACAATGGGAGAATAAGCTGAAGTGTGGAGATGGCGAAGAAGCGAGGATCAGATGTGAAATCTGCTTAATTTTCTCTTATTATAAATTCACATTTGCATAGTCTTTTAGGTTGTATTTGAAAATGGTTTCCTCACAATAGCCCTGTGATATAGGTCAGGGCAGAAGTTACTGATGAGGCGTGAGTACAGAGCAAGCTGGTCTTACAGGACGATGAGACTCCTGGGGTGTGATGGAGAAGCCCAAAGGAATGAATGCATTCAGATGGGATTGCCAGTACAGCACCCTCTCCTCTATACCATGCTGGTTCTGTAGAGGACCAGCGTTGTCATGGATCTCAGTCCGGAGAGTAGGTGCTCTTAACCTTTTTTGTGTTTTGGATTCCTGTGGCCATGGGCTTGGAAAGCCTATGAACCTTTCTCAGAAGAATGTGTTCAAATGCATAAAATATACACGATTACAATGGAAACCAATTATATTGAAACACAGTTATCAAAATATTAAAAAACGTCTACAGATCCCTAGTTAAGAACCTCTGCCATAAAAGTTGAACTTCCATATGTAGGATAATATTCAGAAAACAACTTCCCTCCCTTCGAATGGGACTGACTTCAGCTTTGGAGAAATGCCCAGAAATACACACCTTATTGCCAAGTTATAGTCTTTAGACTCATAGGATCATAGATCTAGAGCTCAGAGGATCTCAGAGATCACCTAGAGCAACCATCTCATTTTATATAGGAGTAAACTGAGGCCCAGGTAAATTAAGTGATTTGCCCAAAGTCAGATAGTAAACATTAAAGGCAGGATTTGAACCTAGATCGTCTGAGAAAGAGATAGTATTCTTTCCATCATATGATGATACTTCCTCCTTTGGTACAGGTCGTCCTTGTAGGATGACACAGAAACCACTCTTTTTATTGAAAAATAAAGCTAGATTAGGAAATGGATGATTTGTATGATTTACAGAAATGGCAATCTAGCCTGCTGTCCTCTTCCTGTTCACTTCTGGATTCAGCCCGTCCATCTGGATTGCTTGGGCTCCGTTGCCTCTGGGAAACTGCAAAGCTCTTCTAATGACCCCAAAGTTCTCCTAGAAACAAAGGTCTGTCTTTTTAATACCAACTTTCTTCTGGTCCAGTTGCTATATGGCAACATGGAATACAGCAGTCTCTGAAGAACTGAAAATGAATATCACACAGAGGGTAATGGAAAGGTTTTTATGGTATGCGTGAGCACAATGCAACCTAGAAACAATAAGGAACTTCAGAGAAGAACAGGCATAAAAGATGTGGTAGGAAAAATGGATGAGTTAGTCTTGTGGTAAGTGCAAGGAATGAAAGTTAGCCCGTAGGCTCCAAAGGTATCTTTAGGATGTCAAGAGAAATTAAGAAAGTCTTCCTAGAATGTTAGGTGCATATGGGTGGTTCCCACCCCTCTGCCCATCATCCAGTCTCCTGCCCCCTGACAAACTTCTGGGTCGATAAGAGTCTCACAAGACGGGCAGGTATGGCCAGGTGGTGATCGACATCTGTGGATTAACTCTCAATGATGAGAGCACAAGTCCATCAGAGTGTTTGAGTACAGCAATGACTATAAGTAGAAGGCTTTTAGACATAGTTCTTGAACTTCAGATTAGGTTGAAATCTTTGATTATTATTTAAACTGCCTATAATATAGGGCACAGCATGATGCAATAAAGAGAATTCTGGGCAAGGGATCAGGTGACTGAGGTCACATTAATATGCTATGGTATCTTGGGGGAAGTCCCTTCTTTCTGGTCCTCAAACTTTCATCTTCCTGACTGACTCCAAGGCCAGTACTCTTCCCATGGCACCATTCTTACTCTCCAAACAGTTGGATAAGCTATGTGTACAGAGCCAGATTGCAGGTTATCGAAAGCCAACAGGAAGCCATCAAGCGCAAAGCTATAGGAACCATTGACAAGCTAATGTTTAATTTGGTAATGAAGTACAGGGTAGATTGGTGGAGGAAGAGATGGATTAGGGAAACCAGGCTGTGGTAACAGCCCAAGTAGGAGGTGATGAAGGAGCTGGTCTGGGGTGGTAGCAGTGGGAAAGAAAAGAGGGGTGGAAAAAAAGATCTCTCTAGGTATTGATAGGACATGTTGATTGACTAAATGTGGGGAATGAAGGGGGAGAGTGAATCAAAGCTAGGCTCCAGGTGTTCATCCTGTGTGGTTTGGGAGAGAGGTAGGGCTAATGTCAGACCCCAGATATGAAGAAAGAAAGCTGGTCCGGAGATGGAGATATGCTAAATTCAGTGGGAGCTAAGGCCAAATTGTAAGTGCCAGGTCCTGAAACCCTGTAGTCACCTTGTTGTTACTTCTGTAGTTTTTCCTTCAGTCATACGAAGCACCGTTCAAGGGTGCTTCTCCTCCTCCTACATTTGTGATGCTTTCTGTTGTTACCATTTTGAAGACGATGATGATGATGATGATGATGATGATTATGAAAACTGACATTTATTTCTTGCTTTAAGGTTTGCAGAGTGCTTTAGACATATTATCCCATTTGATCTCCACAGAAATCCTGGGAGGCAGGTGCTATCATCAACTCAATTTTATATGTGAAGAAACTGAGGCAGAGAGATTAAGTGACTTTCCCAGGGATAGACAGTCAGTGTGTAGGACAAGATTTTAATTCAGGTCTTCTTGACTCAAAATCCATTGATCTCTCCACTTATCCACTGTGCTGCTTAGTGACCTCATGGGCAAACTGAAGCACCAGAATAATTCTGGGCATAATTTGGGTTCCTAGTCCTTGAATAGCCCTGTTTCTCCTTTTCATACATTTCACTCTACTCATCAGCCATGTTTGTTGCCGTCTGGATTCATCACTAAATGATCACCTGATTTCCTATTCCTTGTGTGGGATGGAACAAGGTCTAACCTATAATTTCTCAATATCCCCGGACCCAATTCCCTTAGGAAGGAACTAATTTTGGAGTTGCCTTCATGGTGGTAGAGACCAAATTATTTTCTGCTTTGGTTGTGGGTGAGGAGGTGTTCTTTTCAAGCTTCCTGTTTTCAGGCACTTAAAACTGTGTTTATAGCCTCCTTCCTACTTTTCTAGGCTTCTTACAACTTAATTCCCTCTACGTACTGTGCAATCCAGAGTACATAGGTAGTACTGGTCTTTTTGATGTTTCTCACACAAGACACTTCTTCTTCCCACTGCAGTCTGGCTATTCACCATGCCTGGAATTTTCTCCTTTCTCATCTCTGGCTCCTCTGATCACTTTCAGGTCCCAGGTAAAATCCCACCTTCTGAAAGAAGCCTTCCCAGATCCCCCTTAATGCTCGTGCCTTCCTGCGGAGATTATCTGTGATTTATTCTGTCTGTATCTCATTTGTGCATAGTTCTTTGCATGTTTTATCCCCCACGAGACAATGTGCTCCTCGAGAGCTGTCCTCTGTATTCCCAGAGCTTAGCACAGTGTCTGGCGCACAGGTATTTCATTGACACTGAGGTAAGGTTCTCCAAAAGTCTAGTGTGTCAGATGACTTGGGACTGGGATAAAAAGCCTTTCTTTGAGAGTTAGAATAAACTTCTGAAATTTTCCTTCTCATCAGCTACAAGTGGATAAACTGCTCTGCCTTAAATTTGGACTGTGTGGTAATGTAGCACCTGCTTGAAGTGGAATTGGTTGGTGATGGGTGAGGCTGGGAAACCAGCTTGCCTGTCCCCTGAATTTGTCTTTGTTCAGTTGTTTCAGTTGTGACCGACTCTTTGTGACCTTATTTGGGGTTTTCTTGGCAAAGATATCCTTCTCCAGCTCATTTTACAGAGGAGGAAACTGAGGCCAGTGGGGTTACATGACTTGCGCAGGGTCACACAGCTTGTAAATGTCTGAGGTTGGGTTTGAACTCAGGAAGACTCATCTTCCTGACTCCAGGCCCAGTACTCTGTGCAGTATGGTGCCACCTAGCCACCAACCTTAAAAATGATGTAATAACTACAGGTAGGGTGGTATAGCAGAAAGAAAACTGGGTTTGGATTCAGCAGGCCTAGGTTCAAATCCTACCTGCTTCCTACCTACCTGCATGGCTTTGTCATGGGCAAGTGTGGGCCTAAGTGTATTTATTGGTAATGCTTAGGCAATTGGATTATATTCTAGTTATAAAGTTTATGCTTCAGTGACTTCAATTCAGTGTCTGTATCATGGTTTATTAAATTTGTGACCCTGGATAAGTCATCGAACTTCTCTGAACCTCAGTTTATCTATTAAATAGGGATAATAATGTTCATCTTAACTTCCCAGGATTGTTCTGAGGAATAAACCTGGTAATGAATATACTGAGTTCTTCTTTACTATTAAGTGTTGCACTTTGTCAGCTGCTCCATGACACCATGGATACCAAGTGCTGGGCATACAGTCAGGAAGACCTGAGTTCAAATCCTGCTTCTGACACCAGCTGTGTGACTCTGGGCAAGCCACTTAACCTCTGTCTGCCTCAGTTTCCTCATCTATAAAATTGGGATCATAATAGCATCTACCTCCCAAGATTGTTGTGAAGATAAAATGTGATATTTGTAAAACATTAAAGTGCTATATAAATGCTAGCTATTTATTATTATTATTATTAAAAGACATCTAGTGAATGAATGAATGAAAAAGGATTAAGACAATCTACTTGGTGAAGTGTGGAATTTGCTCTGAAATACTATTGCAGTGTAAGTAAAAGCTGTCTGATATGGCTAGGATTCTTATTCCTGCTAAGCTTAAAGTTAATCAGACAATGAGCATTAAAATTAGAACATTCAAAAACTTAGGCAGGTATTAGAGATTTCTTTCATATCTCTGAGATATTAATCACCAACCTTTAATGTTGATAATTTAAGAGATAACATTGTTATATATTTTGTTTTTTCTTTTCAAATTAATAACATTAATAACTAGCATTTACATGGTACTTTAGTGTTTACAATGCACTTTATGTATGTATGTTAAATAGAATGTATGTATATGTGCATGTATATATGTGTATATAGATATATATCTATATATCTATAT
>NW_020948477.1:0-37330 GCF_900497805.2 Vombatus ursinus | reverse complement strand
GTCTGTAGAAGGCAGCATAATAGAACAGATAGGACAAGAGACTAGAGATCAGGGACACCTGGGTTCAAGTGTTGCCACGAATATGAACTAGCTGGGTGATGCTGGGCACATCATTCAATTTCCCTCACCCTCAGTTTCCTCATCTGTAAAATGGGCATTAAAATGTTTATAGCATTTACCTCATAGAGTTACTATGAGGCACAAGTGAAATGAAGCATGTAAAGGGCTTTTCACATCTTAAAGTGCTACGAAAATATCAGTTAGTATTACATGTTTCCATACTTCCCACTGGAGTCATATTTCAAGCATATAAGGGGAGTTCACTTTTTTGGGGGGGGCTAGGCAATGGGGTTAAGTGGCTTGCCCAAGGTCACATAGATAGTAAGTGTTGTGTGTCTGAGGCCGGATTTGAACTCAGGTCCTCCTGACTCCAGGATTGGTGCTCCATCCACTGTGCCACCTAGCTGCCCCAGGGGAGTTCACTTGTAAAGGGATCCTTTGGTAACATGAAGAATCTCCTCTTGATCTCTCTTTTTGAAAGAGGGGAAATTGATTCAAATTCTCATATATTGGCCTTGTTTAAAGCAGGCCATGGTTATGTTCAGTTTTTTTGGGCTTGGCATCCTCTGGATAAAGGGTCTCCTGTATATCACTTTTTTTCCCCCCAAGTCCATAACACTCCTGGCAAGTAGTCAAGGGAACTGAGTAAAGAAAGATGGAGAAGGATAGAGAGAGTGGGAAAAAGGGATAGAGAGAGGGAAATAAAGAGGGGGAGAGAGAAAGGGAGTGAGGGAGAGAGGAAAAGAGAAAGAATAAGAAAAAAAAGAAGAGAAAGAGGGAGAGAGGAGGGAAGGTGGGATGGGGAAGAAGAGGGAAGGCCAGAACCAAGTAACTCAAGAGGCATAGTTTCTCTGAATAAGAAAGTGCTTGTCCAGTTCTGCTGTTCTATGCCCTGGTTAGACCACATCCAGAGCGCCATGGTCACCTCTGGGTATCCCAGTTTTGGAAGAACACTGAGAAGCTGGAGAGTGTGCAGAGGAAGGTACCCAGGATCTTTCTGAGGGGCCTTGAGTCTATGTCACATATGGCTCAGTTAAATGAACTGGATATGGTGAGTCTAGAAAAGAGAAAATCCAAGGGGATGCAATCAGTGTTTTCAGTTGCTCAATAAGCTTTCACCAGAAAAAGGTTTTCTTTGTCCTCCGAGGAAAGAATAAACAAAGTCGTTCCCATCAATTGAAGGATGGCTGAAAAATGTAATGGAATATTACTGTTTCACAAGAAAGATCATATGTATTTATGCATGTGTGACCCTATGTGTGTATGTAAAAATATATTTTTTGGGGGGGAACCAGATACGTGCTTTCACCAGAGTAGGAAGTTCCTGATGAGGAGTTTCCTCTATTAATGTAGATCTATACCTTCTCCGAAACTCACAATCTTAAGAAAGTTGCTTAGAACACTGAAAGGTTAAGTACTTACCAGGGTCACATACCCAGTATGTGTAAGTGGTAGGGCTTGAATCCAAATCTTCCTGCCTCCCTTTCTACTATGCTGTTCTCCCTCTTCAAGTGTCTCCTCATTCTGTTTCTGTTTCACATTTGTGCAGACACACACACACACACACACACACACACACACACATCCAGAGATATAAAGGTTTCATGACATCAGAAAGTTTGGAAACCCTCGGCTACAAATGTGAATTCATGGGAGCTAGCTTCTTGAGTGGAATTCACAGCTTTCTCCTTGAAGGAACATTCTCTTAAGTATAACTTGAATGCAGTCAAAATTTACTTGAATCAGATCCTGAATGCCTTTTGGGAAGAATGGTTTATTTGTCCATTTCCAAACTCAGAAACAGGACCATTTCTCAAGCCCCTGTTGCCTCATAGTGAGAATGTCGAGCCAACTGAATATCAAAGATGATAGGTTGTCCTTGGGGTCAGGCTTATCTGTTACGTTTTCCCTCATAGGAAATCATTCATTCAGCACAGAACTCATAGGGAAACATGATGAACATAAGTGATATGTGTGCTGTTCCTAGTTGGTCCCCTGTTCCCTTTTTAGGGGGAATTAGGAAGAAGAGAAGAATCTGCCTGGGGAATCCTAATTGGAGAAACTTTTTCTTTGTTAATAGTCACATTAATAATAATGTATTACATTAGTATCATACATCAAAGGCCTTTAATATTCCTTACGCTGTTTTAGATTCTGAGAAGCCATGAAAATTAACTAAGACAGGGGGTGTTCTCCTTCTCTTACAGATTGGGAACCAGTTCCAGGGAGATTTCTATGGTATATAACAGAAAGTATATTGGCCTTAGGTCCAGGACTACCGGCTTCAAATCAACATTTGCCAGTGTTGGGATGATGGGAAAGTCACTTAAACTCTTCTGTGTCACCCTCTTCCCAACACCTCCCCCCCAATTTCTTTATTTTTGTAATGAGGATAATCATACTTGCCCCACCTACCTTGCTGGGTTGCCCTGAGGAGGGTGCTTTGTAAATACTGTCTGGAGAACTTTTTAGAGCAATTATCTAAAGCAGGGGTGGGGACCTGTGGCCTTGAGGCCACATGTGGCCTTCTAGATTCTTAAGTGCAGCCTTTTGATTGAATTCAAATTTTATAGAACAAATCCTTTTAGTAAAAGGGTTAGATTCTAAAGCAATTCATGTCTACCAGACTCTGGGTAGCTATGGTTTTTCCATGTCCTCTTTCTGCTATTGAGAGAGTGTCACTAAACAAATATTTGTTGGGGACTCCCTTGTAAGAGAAAATTTAATAGAGAAAATTGAAAGTCCTGCATTTGGGTAAAAAAAAAAATCATCAGTATAGCACAGGGAAGAAAGGGCTGGACATTTTGGGTGAAGAAGATCAGGGAATTTTAGTGGAATGTAAGCTCAATAGGAAATATGAAAGCTTTTTTTTTTCTTGTTTTCATTGAAGATTGCCTTGGTTTATCCACAGACCAGTCTCTAAAGGTCTTATAGAGAAAAAGAAGCAGGGACAGATAGCTCAATAGATAGATTCTCCTGTTATCTTAGTTGCCTTATTTTGATAAGTACGCCATCCATGATTTTCCACTCATGGTAGAAGATTCCTCTCATTGGAGGTCTTCAGACAAGCTGAATGACAACTTGTTGGGTATGTTGTAGAGAAGGGGTGTAAAACACAAATAGAATCAGGGGCTACTGAACTGCTATGTGCATATGTTGACTTAGAAAAACACATATTAACATTATCTGTGTTTTGCTGTATTTTTATTTATTTCATCAAATATCTGCCAATTACCTTTTAATCTAGTTTGGGCCTCACCATGCACTTGACACCTCTGCTGTAGAGGAGGGGATATCTGCTCAGGTACAGGTTGTACAAGAGGGGGGATGGAAGGGAAAGAACAATGAATTTGGAATCTCTGTTTTTGGGGAGGCTGAGGCTGGTGAATTCCTTGAGTTCAGGAGTTCTGAGCTGCCATCGGCTAAAGCTGACCTGGAGTCTACTCTAAGTTTGGCACTAATCTGATGACTCCTGGGAGCAGAGGATGGTCAGCAGGCTGCCTAAAGATGGGCAAACTGATACATGTCGGAAATGGGGCAGATCAAAGATCCTTAACTAGTCAGTGATGGCATCAAATAGATGAGTAGCCACTGTACAAGATAGGGAGACCCACTCTCAAAAAAAAAAAAAGTCACCAAATAGCTGAGGAGGACATTTTGTTAACAAATCTGTTACTATTTCTTTGGAATGTGAGTTCCTCAAGGCAAGGGCTGTTTTTGCTTTTCTTTGTATCCCCAGAGCTTAGCACCATTCCTGACCCACATAAAGGCTTGGTGACTTAGGTCATTTGGGAGCTTCCACTTTTTTTCATCCTATTCTGCCTTGCTTTTCTTTTTTTTAGAAAAAAATTTTTTATTGATATCTTTTGTTTTTATATCACCTACATTTGCCAATGTATCCATTCCCTTCACCCCCTCCCAGAGAGCCATTCTGCCTTGCTTTTATTTTGCCAATTGACTCAATAAGCAGTTAACATTATTGTGGCTTCGTTGATTATTTCTGTTAATTGATTGGGAGCTACTTACCATATGGGGATTTATGAGCAGGCTCACAGGGCTCAGTGGCACGTTTGGACTACGTGCCAGAATCATGGAGGGCTTCCTGTGCTCCCTTTGATTTTATAGGCATCCTTTCCCTCCCAGCACTCCTTTTCTTCTAGGCTTGTGTTATGCTCCCATTCAATGGGCTCTCACTGTAGCTGTGAAATGAATTGTTTGTGGAGCCTTGCTTTTCTTTCTGCAGCTGTGTGTGGTACGTGGTGTGGCAGACCTAGTGACTCATTTAGATCGGGAGGTAATATCTGCTTATTCATGCAGCTGCTAATGATGCCGTCAGCTTGGTGGTCTGTCTTCCTCTCTCAAGTCATTATTATTAGCAGAGGCTTTATTGCATCCATTTTTTCAATTGATTCCTTAATGCTTGGAAATTTCATGAATGATTGTGTCCTATTCTTTTCAGTTGCTCATCCTGATGGCCTGCTTCCTCTTTACTCCACTCTGCTGTACTGGCAGTTGGTTCAAAATATTGGGCAATAGAATTCAGGCATAGTGTGGCACATACAATGTTGTCTCATTGCATGGTTTTTAAATTTCTTCATTCAGAAGGCACTGAGTGCCAGCTCCACGCACAGCACTAAACCATGGGCTCTGGGTGGTACAGGATTTACTAATAGTCTAATTCACTTATGCATTTGACTTCACACTATTTGAAGTTATGATCATGGTCCTTGGTTACAGCACAGTGGAAATATGCTGTGGAAATTCAAATAATGCAGGATTTATTATTTGCCCTATTGAGGACCTAGCCGTATAGGGAAGGAGAAGAGAAGAGGAAGAGAATCAATATTTATACAGCACTTACCATGTGCTAAGTGACTTTTACAAATTTTATCTCATTTGATCATCATAACAACCCTGTGAAATCGGTTTTAATATCCCCGTTTTGCAGTTGAGGAAACTGAGGCAATGGTTACATGACTTGCCTGGGGTCACAGAGCTAGTAAATGTTTAAGGCTGGATTTGAACAAGTCTAAAGGAGGGGGAAGTGGTTTGCTCAGAACAAGGTCAAGCCCGAGACATCCTTGAATTGCAATTTGTTTGGTAGTAAATCACCATTCGTGGCCGTGTCTTTTGGATGCTGTCCTTGTGCTAGCCAGGTCACCTCCTTGATCTTCTGTGCCCCCAGTTCAGCCTGCCTCAGGTAGATAAGGAAAAACCAGACCTTTGGAGTGCAACCTGTTGGGTCATCCCATTCAGAATCAGAACCTAGTTAGGTGGAGACCCTTGAAGTACGTGGAGGATATGGTCCTTTGAGCTACTCCAGGCCTTCTAAACATAGCCATGGTCATACAAGGCTTGTGCCCCAAAAATGGTCACAGATTACTGATCTCTGTTGCTTTTCCCTATAACAGGAAATTGGATTAAAGTGTTTTTTTTCATAGCATTGGAAGGAAGAAAAAAATCCTTCAAATATAGGAGAGGTGGCCTGTATTTACAACACTCTAACCTCATCCCTCCTTAGAGAAAAGGAGATTGAAGTTAGGTCAGGCCCAGAATGGAAGATAATTGAATTACTTCTTTAGTGTGCTGAGTTATAGGGCTTTATACTGCTGAGTTCATTAGAGGTCAGGCGGGCAGACATTCTGTTTTAGGTGACTCGGCCTGGAATTGGGGTTCCATATCCCATATAGATTCAGTCAGAGTTGGAACGAGCCTCAGAGACCATCTAGTTCAACATATGCCTGAACTGGAATTCCCTCTGCAGCCTCTCCAATGAGTCATCCTTCCGTTTCCTCTTAGAAACCTCCAGTAATGGGAAATACGCTCCCAAGAAAGCCCATTTCACTTTTCTAGGGCTCTGATTGTGAGGAAGATTTTCTTTTTATCTGCTTCTCTGTAACTTGTTTTCATTGTTCCTGGTGCTTCTTCCTGGGGCTAAGAAAAATTCCAGGCTTGTCATATTTTGCTTGGGATGAGTGGCCACTTATTTTAGGAGCCCCCCAGGCCACAGGCCACAGGCCAGGGGGCACACTGAGTAGCAGCTACCACCAATTGTCCTAACCCATTTATGTTTGAAGAGTTGGGCCAGAGGAAATGAGGTGGGTCATAGAAGAGGATGGAAATAAAAGGGAAAAAAGGAGGAAAGTGCTGCCCAAGAAATCAGTCAGTTAACAAGCACCTACTAAGTGTCAAACATGTAATAGGTACTATGGATAAAAAAAACAAAAACAAAAACTGCCCTCAAGAAGCTTATCCTCCATCAGGGAAAACAACACGGATATGCAAGAAGCCAGAGGCAACTGGACAATTGTTCCCCAGAGATTGAGAGTAGGCTTTAGTGAAAGAGTATATGGGACAAAAGGGGAAGTATGTCTCTTAATTGGATACTCATTCATTCAATAAACATTTATTAAGTTCTTACTATGTGCCATGTACTGTGCTGAACTAACTGCTGGGGATATAAAAAAAAGGCAAAAGATAGTCCCTGTCCTCAAGGAGCTTACAATCTGATATATCCAAAGCAATCTATGTGCTGGATAAATAGGAAGTAATTAAAAGAGGCAAAGTATTGAAACTCAGAGGGGTTAGGAAAGGCTTTTTGTAGAAGGTAGAATTTTAGCTGGGACTTAAAGAAAGCCGGAAGTAGAAGCAGAGGAGGGAGAGTGCTCCAGGCATAAGAGACAACCAGAGAAAATGCCTGCACCTGAGATGGAGTGTCTTGTTGGTGGAACAGCCAGGGGCCAGTGTCACTGCGTCGAGGAGTACCCGACTTATGGAACTGGGAGGTTCTTGAATCACAGGATTGTGTAGAGTCTTGCATGCTTGTCTGGGTTGTGGGAAAAGCTTAGACTTTAGGACTGGGTCTGCTACTGACTTAGCTGGATAACTTCGAGCAAGTCATTTCTTCAACTGCAAAATGAAAAGAATGGAATAGATGTCCTCTTTGGTCTCTTCCAGTTCAAAAATTCTATGACCTACCAACATTCTTTTACAGTTTAGAGTTGGCAGGGACTTCAGAGGCCATCTGTCCAGTCCCCTCATTCCAGAGATGAGGAAACTGAGGCCTTACTGGGTTAAGTGACTTGCCAGTTAGAACGTCTAGTTCCTTTACTGAATGACAATTATAATACCTTACATTCATATTGTACTTTGAACTTCCAAAGGGCTTTTATGTCTAGTCTTTCATTTCCTTTTCTTTGGCTTTCATATAGAGTTAGTTACCAAGCCCTATCAAGTCTGTCTGCAATGTAACTTGTATTTTGTCCCCTTTTCTCCCTTCCTGCTCCCACTACTACTAACTGTCTGCCTATTTCAGTAACCTCCAAGGGCTCCCAGCCTCCACTCCAACCCCAACCCTCATCCATCTTTCACACCTGCTGCCAGAGCTTTCTAACTTCTATGTGGATCTGGTCATCAAGTCATTCATTCATTCATTCATTCAGTCAGTCAGTCAGTCAGTCAAGCACTTATTAGGTGCTAGGCATTGTGCTTAGTGTTGGGAATATAAAGAAATGCTGAAACATGGTACCTGTGCTCCAGTCTGGTGAGGGAGATAACATGCAAATTACTATTGACATACTAAATATATGTAGGGTAAATTGGGGCACACATACATATACACCTGTTTTTGTCATGGGTAAAAAAAAAAAATCCTCTTTCTGCCTCTGTCTAGCATCCAGATACAATATACTCAAGGTTTCTCTTAAGAACTTTGGAATTGATTGTGTGACATGGGAGACATTGGCATAGAACCACCCAGCATGGTGTGCCCTTGTCAGAGAAGGTGCTGTGCTCTGTGAGCAAAGCAGAATTGAAGTAGCTCAAAAGAAATGTGAGATGTGCAAATTTAAAGAATCCATCCCAGATGTTCACATGGACTATTTGTGCCCGACCTGTGGTAGAGCATTCCAAGCTCGGATTGGTCTGATCAGCCATAGTCGGATGCATTGTAACTGGACTCTAATGTGGTGATGTCATTTTGGTCCTCTTCAAGAACGAAGGACAACAGCCAACCAGCATCCAAAGATTTCATCCTAGCAGAAAATGTGAATCTGGGGGGGAAAGTAAGTCATTATTATTATTTTTTCATATAGGAAAGGTAAATGGTTTCGTGAAAAAGCATGCTGGGTTTGGGAAATGGGGAACCTGAGTTCCAAAATCTGCTTGTCTCCTTTAGCCATGAGCAAGCCATTTTACCTCTGTGTTTCCTCATCTCTAATATGGGCGTATTCCTAATGCTTGCACTCCTTACTTTATATGGTTGTTGTGAGGAAAGTGCTCAGTAAACCTTAGCATCACAGGGCCAGAGACTTAGAACTTTAAGGGCCCTTAGAGATTGCCTTGTTCAAGTCTTTGGATTAATAGATGAGGAAACTGAGGCTCAGGGGAAGGTAAATGATTGGACCAAGATCACATAGGTAGCAAGTGACAGAGCTGGAGTTTGAATCCAGATCCTCTGACTCCAAATCCAGAATAATTTCCTTTACATCATGCTAAGAGCTCCTCCTAATCATAAACATATGATTAGACCTCACTAGCAGAAGATGCTGGAAAGAAGCTATAGGCATAGTGAATAGAGCTCTAGACTTGAAGTCAAGAAGACCTGAGTTCAAATCCCACATCAACCAGTTATCAACTGGATGGGACCCTGGCCAAGTCACTTAACTTTTATGTGCCTCAGTTTCCTCAATCATAAGATGAGGAGATTGTACTTTATGTCCTCTAAAGTCCTTTCCAGTTCTAAATCTATGATCTATGAAGTTCAAATGAAAGAAAAATATGTAAAGGCAAAATTGCTTGGGAATTATTCCACAGATTTGAGGCTGCTGAAACATATAGCGAGATCCTTAAATTTGCCTCTGCAACATAAAGTGTCCTCCAGGCAGTTCTATGGCAATGGCATCAGATGCTCCTGCCCCAGTTTCTGCTGTCAGTATTTTCATTCTGTGACTTAGCTTGAGTCTGGTCTAGTGTAGTTAACATTTTAATTTTTATTACTGTATTATTGAAATTTTATCAGTCATTCCATTTCCTTTCAGATTGATTTCCTGCACTTTGGAAGTGTAATTCTTATAACCAGGGCTGGGGGATTTTCTAGTTGAATGCATCTCTGATCTTATCAGAGGAAACCTGTTATATTGGATAGAACATTGGACTTGGCATTGGGAGCCTGGATTTAAATTCTTCTTTGGGCACTTACTGGCTGTGGAATCATGGACAAGTCACTTAATCTCTTTTGGATTCACTTTCTTTGTTTGGAAAATAGAAGTAATATCACTTAGACTCCCTACTTCCCAGGTTGTGGTGAGCCTCCAGTGAGGCCTTTGCAGGCCTAAATGTGCCATATAAGAGGGATTTGGTGTGGTGGTAACAATGGTGGTGGTGATGATGATGGTGATAGTAATGATGGTGATGGTATGATAGTGATGGTAGTGATAATGATTATGGTGATGATGATGGCAATGGTGATGATGGTAGTGGTGATGATGATATGATAGTGATGGTGGTGGTGGAAAGCAGTGAGAAAATAGAGTTTGTTTAATGGATATTTGATATACAGTAAAATTTATTGGAATGCTCATAGGAGGCAGTGTGGTATCCCCCACCTGAAGCCTGGAACTCTCTTCTTGTCTTTGCCTCCCAACTTCCCTGTCTTCCTTCAGATCTCAGCTGAAATCCCACCTTCAACAAGAAGCTCTTCTAGGTCCTCTTTAATATTAATGTCTCCACTCTGAGATGATCTTCAATTTACCCTTTATATAGCTTCTTTATACATAGGTGTTTGCATTGTATCTTTCCCCATTAGATTGAGAGCAGGGACCATTTTTTTGCCTTTCTTTGTAGCCCCAGTGCTTAGCCTAGTGCCTGGCACCTGGAAGTCCCCTAATAATTGCTTGTTGACATGATTTAATACAGTGAAAAAAACTCTAGTTGTGGTCAGAGGACTTGGGTTCAAATTCTGCCTTGACATCTGCTGCCTGTGTGACCTTGGTCAAGTCACTTAAATTACTTGAGCCTCAGTTTCCTCTCCTACCAAATGAGGGAGCTGATGAAGTGGCTTGTAGGAGGACCTTTCAAACTCTGAATCTCTAATCCTGTGGTCTGACAAGGGTCAGGTGTTCCTCCGGTGGGCACAGCAGGACATGCAGTTCTTACAAGGGAAATCTCTTTCACTTCATAAATAAGCTATTTAAATGGAGACTTGACTTATAGAAAAAGGGAAAAAAGCCTCCTAGGGAGGTAGAATTGTCTGCCTCAGCCTTCAAAGGAGGTTATTTCCACTTTGGAGAGAGTATTAGTAATTGGACGAAAGTTTCCCCAGGCATTAACCCTCTGTGCCATTTGAATCTTCCATTCAGCAGAATTTGAAAGGCTACATAGCAGAGTGGAAAGAGCAGTGGATTTGGAGGCAGAGAAGCTGGTTCAAATCCCAGCTCTACTGTGACTTTGTGATTTTGGGCACTCTCCTCTTTAGTGTTTGTTCCTTCTCTGAAAATGAGAAGGCTGGACTCAATAATTTCCAAGGTCCCTCCCTTCCAGCCCAAAATTCTAGGGTCCTGTTTGATGATGATGATGATGAAAGACATCCTTTACAGTTTGGAAGGCCCTTTCCAATAATTATCCCCATTTTACAGATGGGGAGACCAAGGCAGATAGAAGTTATGTGACTTGTCTAGGTCATACAGATGGATTGAGGTAGGATTTGAACTCAGGTCTTCCTTCATATTCTCTTCCCTGCTTAACCTGACCTGCACAAATGCAGTAATGCTGGAGAGCATAGCAGGACACAAGAAAACAGTTGGTATTCTACTTTGACTGCAATGGAGAATAAATGTGGTTAATGGGGGGTAAAGTTGGAAAGGGAGTTGGGAACAGATCATAAAGATTAAGGAATTCTTATTTAATCTCAGAGGCACTAGGGAGAGAAGACCTGAAGAATTTGGAGCAAAGGAATGGTGGGTAGATCTATTCCTCTGAAGGACTGACAATGTGCTGACCTAGTATGGTCCCTTGTCTCAGAGAGGTTTGGAAGA
This sequence comes from Vombatus ursinus, assembly GCF_900497805.2. Lineage (NCBI taxonomy): Eukaryota > Metazoa > Chordata > Mammalia > Diprotodontia > Vombatidae > Vombatus > Vombatus ursinus. Next base: position 26,237 of record NW_020948477.1, on the reverse strand, counting down.
ACGGGCTTTCGTTAAATATCTGCTGCCCTGCTCTTTTGCCTTTTGACTACCCAGCACCTTGGCACATAGTCATTGCTCAATGAATGGTCGCTCAACTGGACTGGATTGAAAGTAACAGGATCTCAGAGAAGATGCCCTTCCTTTAAAATTTATAGCACCTTCACCCTCCCTTCCCCATTACAAAGTAAAGAGGTCTAGAGTAGGACATGAAATTATAAATTGGGAGATGACACCTTTGGTCTCCTCTCTGAGAATGATCTACCAATGATATTTATCAGTGCATGGCATCTCTATGGGCCCTGAATAGTGCCATTCATATAAGGGTTGGGATAATAAGAACAAAATCATACCTGAGTCATTTGCAATGAACTCACTATATTCTTTGGAGAAAGATATTGAGCAAACCAGTGATCGTGCAGTTATGAAAAGAAGAAGGAAAAGAAAAGGAGAGTTGAAAAAGAAGAGAGAGAGAGAAGAGGGGAAAGGAAAGTGAGAAAGAGAGGAGAGAGGAGAGACAGAAGTTATTCTTTCTGACCTCACCTACTGAAAGGTCACTCTAGGATAGATCTAATAATAATTCATACTTTTATATGGTACAAACCCCATTCCTTATCACAATCCCATAGTACATGCTTTATTATGATCATTCTTCAGATGATTAAGTATTAGTATAGTGCAGGGGTTCTTAACCTTTTTTTTTGTGTCATGTATCCTCTTGGCAGTCTGGTGAAGCCTTTGAATCCCTTCTCAGGATAATGTTTTTAAATGCATAAAACAGACTACATCGGAATTCAAAGGGATCCAATTATCTTGGAATATAGAGATCAAAATATTTTTTTAAACCTAGCAAGTTCATGGACTCCAGGTTAAGAACCCCTGTTATAATCGGAACACTGAATGTGAAGGCCAAGGATATAGGTTCAAATTCTGATTTGAATACCTACCTGTGTGACTTCTTATCTCTGGTCCTCAGTTTTCCTCATCTGCAAAACTCAAAGTGCTTTATAAATGCAAGCTATTGTTACTATTAGCAAGGAACTCCCAAAATTATCTGGTGGTAGTAGTCTGTGCTCAGATTTGGGTATTATTTTACTAGAGAATTAGGGCTACATTTGTAGCCTGCTCTGGGACTGCCCCCGATTGAAGGAGGTCTGACCCATGAAGCTTATAGAGTTATAAGTCAGGTGCTAACTCTTCATTCTAAGTTCTGCACCCTGATTGAAGAAAGAAGCCAGCCTCTTTCAGGGGGATGGATTTGGGGCCATAACTCTAAGAGCTAGGTAGTTAAAGCCTTCTTCAGCCCAGGTGGGGTCAGCACTGAGGGTTTTCTGGAAGATCATCCATGGGTCTGCACCAAATCTGATTTTTATTCTAAGATTTAACTTCACCAGGTAGCCGTCAAGTCTTGCTGCCTTATTAATGGATAACACTGTTAAGACATCAACTTTCTAAGTTAGTATCATGTGTGATTATACACTAAACCAGCAAGAGACTATATGGCTTAGAATCAGGAGCACTGGGTTCAAGTACTGCCCCTAACACACTGGAGCTGTGTGGCCCTGGGCCAGTCAATCCACTTGCAAGGCCCAAGGTCACTCTCTGGCACTCTAAGTTGCATGTCCAAGTTTAGGTGTTGATCTGCATTAGGAGAAGACATTTCCTAATTGGGAGTTCTGAAAATCACAGGTTCTAAGCATCCCAGTACAGTGGGAAGAATCAGAGGATCTGGGTTCCAATCCAAGTTGTCATTTAGAACCTCTATGATCTTGGACGAGTCACTGACCATCTCTAAGCTTTGGTTTCTTCATTTGCAAAATGAGGGGGGAGGGGAGTCAGCCTTGATGGCCTCAAAGGCTGCTTTCCCCTCTAAATCGGTGTGCCATACTTGTCAACTTCTCTACTGTCATTTCCTGTGGGCGCAAGCTCCAAGTTCCATTTTGTTGTCAATGCTAGATAATGATGATGGTAATAACTCCTATATCTATAGTACTTTACAGTTTGCAAAGAACTTTCCCCCCAGCAGCCCTGTGAGGGAAGAAATACAAATGTCATTGTCCCCATTTTCAGGATGAGCAAACAGACTCGAGGAAGGAAGGAATTATCTATGGTTTCCCACCTACTAAGTGTCAGAGCAGGGGCTAGGCTGGCTTGTGTACCACTTGAGCTAATACTGATGTTTGGTCCACTTAGCTCTATTGTCAGTTAGTCAATAAACATTCATTAAGTGTCTACTCTGTGTCAGCACTGTGGTAAGCACTAGGAGATACAAAAAGAGGGAAAAAAATAATCCCTGCTCTCTAGGAACTCACAATCTGTGGGTGGGGGGAGATAATAGGTAAACAAATATGTAGAAACAAGCTATAAACAGGTTAAAAAGAAAATAATTAAGAGAGGGAAGGCTGCAGAGTTAAGAGGAGTTGGGAAAGGCACCCTATCGAAGTTGGAGTTTTAGTTGGGACTTAAAGGAAGCTGAAGAGGTTGGTAGGTAAAGTTGAGGAGGGAGAGCGTTCCAGGTATGGGGGACAGACAGAGAAATTGTCCAGAACTGAGAGATGGAGTGTCTTCTTCCTGAAATAGTCAGGAGGACAGTGTCACTGGATCAGAGAGTACATGTTGGTGAGTAAGGTATAAGAAGACTAGAAAGATAGGAAGGGACTAGGTGATGAAGGGCTTTGAATGCCCAATAGAGCTTTGTGTATTTGATCCTAGAAGTGATAAGCAGTCATTGGAGTGTATTAAGTAGAGCAGAGGTGCTACAGTCACACCTGGGCTTTAGAAAGATCACTTTGACAGCTGAATGGAGAATGGGTTGGAGTGGGGAGAGCCTTGAGGCAGACAGACCTACCAGCAGCTATTGAAATTGTCCAGGCATGAGGTAATGAGGGCCTGCACTAGAGTGGTGGCAGTGTGGGAGGAGAGGAGGGGGTGTATTGGAGAGATGTTGCAAAGGTGAAATTGACAGGCCTTGGCAACAGATTGGATATGGGGGGGGGGGGGGGGAGGGGAGAGAGAGTGAGGAATCCAGGGTAACTCCCAGGTTTCAAGCCTAGGGACTGGGAGGATAGTGTTGCCTTCTACAGGAATAGGGAAGGTAAGAATGTGTGTGGCCAGGGGCAGGGGGGAAGAGGGGGTTAGGGACAAAAATAATGAGGTGCTGAGACTGGTGCTGAATTGTTGTTGATCCTTGCTTTGTTTGGGCTCTTTTGATGTCTTGGTTAGAGATGACTCCAGAAAGGATGGTCTGAGGAATAGATGGAATGAAGGTTATGGTTTAGGGAGCACTATCCTTCCCAAGGAATTGGGCTTTTCAAAGGGCTTTCAAAGCAGTGGAGGAGTTCAGAAAAGTGCTGAATTCACGCCTGATGGGCTTCCAGGGGGATAAGGGGAAGTTTCTAAACCCTTGGCAAACCCCAGCTTTCTATCTGCTTAATTGTCCCAGGCCCTAAAACTGGCAAGAAGAATAATGCTCTCATTAATCTTCGTCCAGCTTCCCTGGCAACTCAGATGAAGTAGTTATTTGAAGGGGCTCTGCTTATCTGAATGCTGGTTAATGGGCGGAGTAAGGGGCTGAAGTCAGGCAGTCAGCTCTGAAATGTGTGTGTGTGTGTGTGTGTGTGTGTGTGTGTGTGTGCATGCACACATGCCTGAGTGTGGTGAGAGATGGGACCGACATGCTGCCTGCTTTAGCTGGACCTTATGTTCCTTTGTTGGAGGGCGGGGAACTTTCTGGGGGGAGGCAGCTGTAGGCCAGCTCTTACCTTCCAGCTGTGTAGTAGGGTGGCAGCTGGCAGGGTGACCAGAGGGAAAGGGCATCCCCCACTCAGTCCTGCTGGTCCTGGCAAGGGAAGGAAGGCAGTGTAATGTATTTTCAAGAACAAGACATTGTCATGGTATCATGAAATCTCCTGAAGAAGACAAGCTTCTGACAGGTATCAGGGAAAGCCAGTCATAGAATTGTCACCTGCCTCCAAGTATTTGAGGGGATGGATGTGTTATGGAAGAGGAATTAGACATGTTCAGCTTGGCCTCATAGAGCTAGGAACAATGGGGGAGGGGAGCAGAAGGGCAGAGGCTTCCTAACAATGGGGAGATGTCTCAAGCTGCCTCAGAGGAGTCAGTGAGTCCCCCATCACTGGAGGTCTTGAATGAAGGCTGAATAAATAAAATTTACATATTCTGGTTTATGCAGGCTTCTTACAGAAAGCTAGACAGCGTGGTGGATAGAGCAGTGGACTTGCAGTCAAGGAGATCTGAGTTCAAATCCTGCCCCAGCCACTTATTAGCTGTGTGACCTTGGTCAAGTCACTTCACCTTTATCAGTCTTAGTTTCCTCCTCTAGAAAACTGGGATAATAATAGCACCCCTCACAGGTTTGTTGTGGGAATCAAATGAGATAATGTGTATAAAGTGCTTTGAAAACCTTAAACTGCTATATAAATGCTAGCTATTATTGTTGTTGTTGCTATTGTTGCATGATGTTGGAGAGAGGATGTCTTCTCAGGTATGGGATGGACTAGTTGACCCCTGAGATCTCTTCCAACCCTGAGATTCTGTTTATCAACACCAGAACCCTCTAGTGCCCTGCTGTCCTTCACACAACGGCTGCCTGTCAAGTGGAAGACTGAACTTTTGGTCACCGATTGGTCTCGATTCCAGACCTATAGGTTAAATATAGACACAGAGATGGAAAAGGACAGGATCCTTTGTCTTTTGATTTAACCTCCCTAGGTCTCAGTTTCTATATCTATAAAATGGTTAGATAATCAATCAAACAAACATTCATTAAGCACCTACCACGGTGCCAGCACTGTGCCAAGCACTTAGGATAAAAAGAAAGGCCAATGATGACCTTCAAGTTCCCTCTAAGTTGGAGAAAGTATCTTCCTTTGAGAGGCTTTAGAATTTTTTTTTAGGCAATTGGGGTTAAGTGACTTGCCCAGGGTCACACAGCTAGTAAGTGTCAAGTGTTTGGTCTGAGGCCGGATTTGAACTCAGGTCCTCCTTGCTTCAGGGCTTGTGCTCTATCCGCTGCACCACCTAGCTGCCCCTAGAACTTTACAATCTAGTTGAAGGTTCAGACACAGTGACATAATAAAAGCAAAAACAGAGAGGCATCTATCAATTTTATCTTTTAAGATTCTAGGGGCAGTGGCTATAGGCATCTTGTATTCCTTTCCTTCAGGTATTCTATTATAGTGATATAGACAGTAAATATTTGGGAGTAAATAAATGTAAGGCCCAGGTTTACATAATCTGGTACATAGTTTCTTTAAGAGTCCAGCAATGATGTCAGATTTAGTCATTGAGGGTGATGGGTGTGTGTGTGTGTGTGTGTGTGTGGTTGTGTGTGTGTATGGGGGAGGTTTCTTACAGAGGCACCAGACACCAGAATGTACCTTACAATCATCTGCAAAGAGTTGGAAGTGTTGCCCACCCCTTGCCGGAGTCCTTGGCATACTGAATCCCAGGTGTCCTTTCAAAGTGACCTTGTAAAAGTGCAGGCCTGACCCAATGGGTGCAAAACTCACCCCATTCAATCTGCTCTAGTGGCTTCCCACCATGTCTAGGATCAAATAGAAAATCTTGCATGTAAAGTCCTTCATAACCTGGCTGCCTCCTGCCTTTCCAGTCTTACGTCTTTCTGCCCTCTACGTACTCTTCAATTCAGTGTCACTGGCCTCCTTGCTATTTCTTATACAAGACACCATCTCCCAGTTCTAGACATTTTCACTGGCTGTGCCCTGTACCTAGAAATCTCTCTTTCCTTAACTCTACTTCCTGCTTCTTTCAAGGCCCAACTAAAAGCCCACCTTCTACAAGAAGACTTTCCTGATCCCTCTTCACCCTGGAGTCTTCCCTCCTCGATCATCTCTAATCCATTCTGTATTGGGTTCATTTTGTACATAGTTGTTTTCACATTGTCTCTCCCATTACATAGTGAACTCCTCAAGGACAGCAACTGTCTATTGCCTTTCTTTGTACCCCCAGTGCTTACCACAGTGCCACATAGTAGGCATTTAATAAATGCTTGCTTCTTCTTAGACTGCACTCTTGTTGCCAGAAATCCAGTTCTAGCTCCTCCTCCTTCCACCCCCATTTTCTCTTCCTCTTCCCCTCCCCCTCCACTTCTTCTAATACAAAATACTCTTTCCCCTTACTCATGGTTGCTTTTCTCTGCTGGCCAAAGGTAGGCATGGGCATGCGTGCATGTCTGTGCGTTGTGCATCCACAGAAACACCAGCCTTCCTGCTCACCCCTGTCTGTGACCCCTTCCTTTAGAGAAGTAATTTAAGAAGTTAGGGTAAGCACTTGGCTGACTTCTGCTTAGGATAATTGGTGTACAGCCGGCTATATCTTGGGGGCCATGCCCCACATGTCTCTATGTGTGACAGCTTAAATGAGCGAGGCTTTAGGAAAAACGAGGAAAAAACCCAGCTGTCAGTGAAAACATAGACTCTCCTTTGAAAGCACAATGAACAGTGTTTTAGCCAGAGCTGGACACATTTAAACAGATTCCAAATCCAAGAATGCCTGATCTCCCAGAGAGCAGGAATTTGACAAGTCTAGATTCAGGAATCTGCTTCCTACAAACCCAGTGGAAGTCTCTGAACCTGAATTGGGGTGTTTGACTTGTTCAGGAAAAAGCTACTGTGTAGTTGCTAGCTGTGGTCAGTTGAATGCTATTAATGCTCACTGGAAAAGACTGTGTTCTTTTGCTATAGGAGAATTGAATTGAATCCAGAGTGGGTTTGAGTTGCACATGCATGCCTTGAAATAAATGGGAACATCCAGTCTACCTTGGGAACTTTGGGGTCAGACTGAGATTTTCATGTCAGAGGAATTGGCTGTCCCATCATCACGGAGAAGAACCCCAGAGACTTTCATACCCACTCATACCTGGACAGAATTGCCCTCTACAACATATTGTGTAAGGAGCCACCTAGCTCTTGCTTAAGGACCTCCAGTGACGGGGAACAGTGACCTCCTGCGGCAGCTCATTCCACTTTGTAATCAGTTCAAATATTCTTTCCTTCTATTCACCTCTTTGCCATTTTCGCTAGTTCTGCCTTCTGGGGCCAAGCAGAATAAAACCAATCCCCTTTCCGTGTGATAAGCCTTCAGATACTTAATGGGAGTCGTCATGATCGCGGTAGTTCCCTTGAATGAATGCTTTTAGGACTTGGGCTGTAGGTCCTTCACCATCCTGGTCACCTTTCTTCAGGCATTCTCCAGGGTTGTGCTAGTAAAAGTTTAACAAGTGGCTCTGGTGTGTGTGTATGTGTGTGTGTGGGGGGATGTATGTATGACATACCTTTAAGTTGAATCTGCATTGTTGACATTTTTGCAATCATTTCCTTAAGTCTAGAAATCAACAGGATAATTAATCAAGCCCTGATTTCTAGCATTTGCTGATTTTTGAGGTAGAAATGCTGACACTGAAAATTTAACAGTAGCTTCTCGTGAGCTAGTATTAGCTGGTTCTAGTACCCCCCCCCCATCTTCTCTATCTTACTAATGTTCTGCCTAAAATGTAACCCCTAGACCTAGATATTCTTCTTGAGATGTGGTCTGATCAGGGCAGAGCAGAACAGAGGGCTTGGACTGGAAGACAACGTCACCTCTCTTGGGCACTGATATTTTAGCAAGGTCAACATGGGAAATTTGGATACTGGTTTAGAGAGCTAAGTAATCTGATCTTCATCTTCTTTATTGAAAAATGAAAGCTGGGCTCTGCAGGCTTTTATGTAGGGCCTCATCAGGCAACATTTATTTCTTCAGTGCTTTACGCTTAGCTTCGAAGTTTATTGTTTTGGATCTCCATATCATTGCCAAATCGAATCTCACACCTAAAGCCCGATCTTGGTACCCATGACTACATTCACTCAGCAAGTGCTTCTTAGCCACCTGTTCTATGCTGGGAAGTGTGCTAGGTGTTCAGAAAACAAAACAATAAGCAAATCAGTCCCTGCCCTCAAGGAGCTTCTATTCTGTAGTATTGGGAGGGGGGTGGGAGTGGAGAAGGGCCAGCATATACTGCTGGCTGGTTTCTCTGCCTCAGATCTCTCCCCACTTCAATCCATCCTCCACTCAAGCTTGTCAAATTGATCTTCCTAAAATCCTGTTTCCCATTTCATGAACTCAAGTGACTCTTTATTGTCTCCAGAATCAAATAAAATCTTCTGTTTGACTTTTAAAGCCCTTCAGAACCTGACCCCTTCCTTCTTTGCCAGTCTTCTAATACCTTAGTTCCCCCCCACACATCTGTGATCCAGTGGCCTCCTTTCTGTTCCTCACACAAGCCACTGCCACTCCCAAGGTGGAACATTTTCACTTGCTGCCCCCGTACCTGGGATTCTCTCCCTCCTCATCCCTGCCACCTGATGTCTTTGACTTGCCTTGTTCATGTCTCAGCTAAGGTCTCAAAGAAACCTCCTTAATCTTAGTGCCATCTCACTGAGATTACTCCCAATTTATCCTACACATATCTTGTTTGTCTGAAGTTGTTTGCATGCTAGATATCTATTAGACTATGAACTCGAAATCAGGAACTGTTTTTCCTCCCCTTTCTTTGTATCCCTAGTGCTTAGCGCAGTCTCTGGAACATATTAGATACTTTTTTTGCATTCCTTTTAATTTTATTTTTTGAGAGGAGGCAATTGAGGTTAAGTGACTTGCCCAACGTCACACAGCTAGTAAGTATCTGAGGTTACATTTGAACTCAGGTTCTGCTGATTCCAGGGCTTGTGCTGGGCACCTAGCTGCCCCTTGGATACTTAATACACTCTAGATGATTGACATGTGAAAACAAAATATATACAAAGTCATCTCTAGCAGCTGGGGAGGGGGCAGTGTTAGGGATAGTCCTTTAGGGAGCAGCATTTGAACTGATCCCTAAAAAGAGATAAAAAGAGAGGTGAGGAGGCCATACATGGACAGTATAGGCATATAGAGATATATGACGGACAGAGGAGACTAGTTAGTACAAAGGTGTGGCAATGGGAGATAGAGTACTGTGCTTTTTTTTTTTTAATTTTGCTAGGCAATGGAGTTAAGTGACTTGCCTAGGGTAACAGAGTTAGCTAAGCATCAAGTGTCTGAGGCCAGATTTGAATTCAAGTCCTCCTGACTCCAGTGCTAGTGCTCTATCCGCTGCACCACCTAGCTGCCCCTGGAGATGGAGTACTATGTGTGGGGAACAAAAGTATCTCACTCGACTTTTAACAGCTCTGATTATTTGGAGGTTTTCTTTATGTTGAGATTTTCTTCTCAGTGAATTCCATCTCCTCATTGTTCCTCCTGCCAAGAACTTTGTATTTCCTCCTCCCCCATCCCCCAAGATTTAATCCCTCGAGGTCTCATTGATGAATGTCCTACATGAATAATTACTAACTAGATTGTCTCTATCCACTGCAGAAGGGGTGATGTAATTGTATTGAAACAGAAAAGGCCACTTCTTGGACTGGGAGACAGTAATATAGGGCAGTTTTATGAATACATTAAGCTCCGTAATGTAGAATGAAGGTACTCCCTGAGTTAGTCAAACTAGCCTGCTGTCTCATCTCTGGGCACAACATTCCAGTGCCTTTCTTGGTGCTCTCCCCCACCTTGGCCCCTGTGTCTGGAATGCACTCCCTGTCCCTCTGCCACTCACTTCTTTTCAGAAACCCAGCTCAGGTGTGCCCTCCTACGCAAGGTCTTTCTTGATTTCTTCCTCCTGGTTGTTAATACTCTCCTAGTCTTGAAAACACTTTATATATTGAAGTCAATGTGATGGAGTGGGCTATAACACTGTCCTTGAAATCAGGAAGATCTGAGTGTACCACCTCATTCACTTAGCAGCTATGTGCCCTTGGCAAAATTACTTAACTCCTCTGAGACTCAGTGTTCTCATCTGTAAAATGGGGATAATAATAGCACTTACCTTATAGGATTATTGTAAGGTTAAAAGCACATGATCTATATAAAATCCTTGGCAATCCTTATGAACATGGGTTATTATTACTGTTATTGTTATTGAACTTTTACTTGGTATTTACCTAACTGTGCACATTATATATCCTACCTCCATCCCCACATAAGCTCCTGAGGGCAGGGACTGTATCACTTTTGGCTTTACATGTGTAGCACCTAGCAGAGTACCTTATATCATAGGTGCTTAATAAATCCTTATTGAATTGACTAGATCCTGCTTGGGCATTGATGAATTGAACTGGGGTGCCTGAGTTGGGCAGAACTCAGAGTCCTTCCTTGGCATGTGCTCCCAAAGGATTCCCTGAAGAATGGGATAGAAAAGTACTGTTCTGTGTGCTTGGCAGGCTCGAAACCACATAGAACCTGGCAGTGCTTTCTGAGGATCTGGGAGCAAAAAAGCAGACTCCCTAGGTGGTTATTTATAGAGTCAGCAGCAGTAATGATCAGTCAGAAAAATAAATTATAACTTAGCTGAACCTGAAATAACTTCCCTCTAGCAACCCTGTGCATTCCACATGGGCTCCATGCGTACCATGCTCTCCCTGGGGGGTTGCTGGAAGCCAAAACTTGGTTGTGTCATGGGCTTATTTATGCTCTCATAAAGGCCTTAGAGAAGTGAAGTGGCAGCAGGAAGGGAGTTTCTGCCTGGAGAATCGGGATTATTCTTGTCTGGATAAATTCCCTACAGTCCCATGATGGAGCTGAAGAGGTCAGTGGCCACCTCCCCAAACCCCTCAGCATGCCTTGACAACTTATGGTACAAGATAGTGCTGGAGGGAAATGTTAAGAGGGCACAATTGGTGTCTGAAGCAAGTCCAGCTTGAAGCCAAATCATCAAACCCAATGCAGGCTGAGCAGAAGGTCATTTACCAGTAGTTGCCCTTTGCTGTGCCGGCGCCATCTTGGAGAAGTGATGCCAAGAAGTTAGTTGTGGCTCAGTTTTCACCAGCCCACAATTTTTACCAGCTGCTCTTCTCTCTGACCCCAAGACAGCATGACCACTGCCTGACCTTGAGATTACAGGAGTCTGGTTGGATTTGGCCCTCAGGCCCTACTTTGCTGACCCCCTGATATAACGGAGCCAGCACCTTACAATTCAGGCATCTTGCCTTTGTCCCCTTTCTTCCACTTTCCCGCTTCGTCTCCTCTCTGCAAATGAACACTTCCCCAGACGGTTCATCTGACCCAAGAGATGTTTATGACATAATCTTCTAAGCTGTTTGAATTCTAAGCCTTTTAATTTCTTCCTGACCCTCTGGGATTTTTTGATCTAGCCACTACTATTTAGCTCAGAGTAAGGCACTGAGACCAAGGGCAGTGTGGTGTAGTAGATAAGGTGTTGAATTCAGAGAAGGAAGGAAACAAGCATTTATTAAGTGCTTATTATGTGCCAGGCACTGTGCTGAGCACTGTGGATACAAATACAAGCAAAAAGAATACTTAAGGAGCTTATATTCTAATGGGGGAAGACGTCACACAGGAGGGACCTGAAAAGTAGGGTGTGAGATGAAAGTGACGTGAAGGTGAGATGAAAGTAGCCAGTATGGAGGCTTGATTTTGAAGTGGAGAAAAACAAGACAGGGCTGAGAGGAGAGGAAAGGCAGGCTGGCTGTGGGCCTTCACAAAAGCCAGGCCTTAGGAGGACCTCCCCAGCAGGAGAAGTGAGACAGGCCTAGCAGAGGGATAGTCCATGGTGAGCAGGCCCCAGGAGTGGTTGGGTGATCCACACCAATGAGGCCCCAGGAGTTGATGGAAGTTTCAGGATGAGATAGCAGTAGAGGCATGATTTTGAAGTCCAGAAGGTTGAGAACAGCACCAGAGTCAGAGAGACCTGGGTTTGCATACCACCTCTGACACTAACTATGTGACCATGAGTAAGCTTCTCAACCTTAAAGAGACTCTGCTTCCTCACCTGTAAAATGGGGATAATACCTATAGTACATACATTGTAGAGTTGTTGTGATGAAGTGTACATGAAGTCTTTTGGAATTCTTGAAGTGATATATGTGTCAGCTGCTATCATTGTTCTCATCTTCTCTTCAGGTTGTTTACAGTTTAATAAGGAGAGGTTTCATGGAGAAGAACTTTGAGCAGAAATGATGGTAATAACATGGGCTGGAGGAAAAGATTCAGTGTTATTCTTATCATGTGGTACAACCATTGGGTGATAGCATTTTGGGGATAATTACGAGAATATAAACTGTAGGTAGGGAAAATAGCATTAAGGCAACATCCCACTTATAGAATCATGACATTTTAGAGTTAAAAAGGAGCTTGGTGGTCTAGCCCAGGCCCAGGCTGCAGTAGGCATCTGCTTTATACTATCTTTGACAAATGACTATGCAACATCCCCTTGAAGACCTTCGGTGACAGGGAACTCATACCCTCTCAAGGTAGTCCACCCCTGTTTCTGCTTCCCTCACATTGTATCAGTTCATATGTCTTCCCATACTTCTCTGTGTTCATTGTATTTATTGTTTCTTACAGTACCATAATGTTCTGTTATATCAGGGGGTTGGCAAGCTACAGCCTGAGGGCCAAATCCAGCCTGCTGTCTGTTTTTGTACAGCCATGAGCTAAGAATTATATATGTATTTTAAAGGACAATTTATATATTTCATTCATGCAGGGGTGTGCTGGCAAATATTTCACAACCTGCTCTCTGAAATAAAATATATATTTATATAAAATATTAAATAAAATATAAACATATATGTATGTGTGTAGCACACTTTTAGTGGTTAATTGACATTATCAACATTTTCTCCCTCACTTTCTTAAGTATAGACAATCCATAAAACCAAGCCCCAATTTGTAGTGTTTAACAATTGGCTATCATGAGTCAGTTTGACCTGGTTCCACCTCACCTTGTGTTTATGGACCACAATTGGTTTAGCTGTTCCCTCAATCAATGGGTATTTGCTTTATTGCTTGTCCTTTGCTTCTACAAAAGATTCTGTTTTAAATATATTGGCATATATAGACTAAATTTGGCTAGCATGGGTCAGATGCAATCACATCATCAGGGCAGTACCCGTATCAATGACATCACAACTCCATCAAAACTTTAACATAATTCAGCACCATCATGGGTCAAATGTACTTTTTGTGGGCTAGCCTGGGGATTTAACTCCTCACTCCCCCTCTTCCCACATACATATCATGGTTCTTCTTGGATAAAACATGGTCCGAGTTCCAAGCAGTGGACTTTCAAGCAAACTCGATCTGGGGCTGCTAGTGTAATAGTCTTATTTGGCATTCTTCAGGGTTCCATAAGGTATTGCAAAGAACTCTCTCCACCAAGAGAGGGATCTATCAATGGACTTTGCTTTCTGTCACACATGATATGAAGAGCAGTGGGATGGCAAGTGACAGGAAAAGCAGAGTGAACATGTATGTTGTGTGTGCTTATCTGCCAATCAGAGCTGTCAAGTTTTTAAAGAAAACTGTGATGAACAGAAACCAACAACTTCCTCCCCTCCCCTCCTCCTCCCCACCTCCACCAGTACTAACTTATGGAAGCAAAGGGGAGAATTGAAATTGTCATGAAGCACTTTGTGGGGTGAGCTCTCACATCCACTATTGTTCCCAAGTCTAAAACACTTATTGATTGCAAGGAATTACAGCCTTCTCCCTGAGTAAAATTTTTGCTAAGATTGTTGGATTCAGAATAGAAGTGATATGGGCATTTTTAACTGCACCTTTGATTTCATGGGTGTAGGGAATTTATGATGGGGAAGCCTCCACTTCAACACTGGTTCTGCAGTTTATAGTTTTTGAGACTTGTCTGGGTAACCTGAAATGTCCAGTGCCTTGCCCGATGTCACATAGCCAGGATGTGTCAGAGTCTAGCTATGCCATTCTCTTCGATATGAAAACAGATTTTAGAAAATCAGCTTTGTGGGGGGAGTTGGCATCTCTAGAAGTTAGCATTAAAAATATTGCAAATATTTTTACTATAAGGAACCAAAGATATTTGGTTGAATTTAGGGGTTCCACCAGTGCAGAAAGTTTGAGAACCACTGACTGGCCCTTTTAAAATTGGACACACGGGCTGGGATAGGGAGTTGGCAGTGGTGCCAAAGAAGAATTCCGAAATTATCCTGTTCCCTCAGCCTCTAATTAATAAGCCTCACTAGGTAATTATAGTGAATAAGAAATCTGAAGGGACCTCAGGGGGCATCTAGTTCAACCCATGCATGAATGGGAATCTCCTCTATAACATTAGCCTTCTCTTGAATATCTCTAGTGATGGGGAACTCACTACCTTAGGAAATGGGGAGCAAAGGCAGGTCATTATTCTTTGGGACAACCCTAATTTCTAGGACCTATGGAGTCACTATTGTTTTAGGTGCTGTGAGGGGCATTTCAGATGTATTGTAAGACACTGCCTTGGAAGGAATTAAATACAGCACACACAAAACAATTAGGAAACAATACAATACAGTGTGTATTTATGCCCTTCTGTGTTCTCACTGTGACCTTCTTGTCCCTTCATTTCTTTTATCCTCCCAGGCCATCTCCCCGATTTGGCTTCTTCTATATCCAGACTTGATCTCACGGTCTACCGCTTACATGATTCACTAACCACTGCCCTTACTCCCAGACTTTCCCAATCAGCTAATCCTCAGCCTTGAGCAACTCATATCATCCTGTTTCTCTGCTCCTCTTCCCAGACTGCTATGAAGTAGGTACTACTGGTATTAAGATTTCCATTTTATAGATGAGGAAACTGAAGGTCAAAGAGGTTAAACGACTTGCCCAGGGTCATACAGCTAACAAGTATCAGAGATGGCATTTGAACCTTGGTATCCCTGACTCCAAGTCCAGCATTCTACCCAGTAGACTATGCTGTCTCCCTGTAGTGTCTTAGCCCAAAAAGTGTTTTCCAAGACAACTCCAGGATCCCTTCTGATTCTCCTGCACTGGAGGTTTTGAACTAGTGGTGATGAATTTGCACAGGTTCAGCCCAAATCTCTCCCACTTCCTTGCCCAGTGATTATCCTGGCTTAGGGGGAGAGCCTCTACCTGTAGAACACAATCAAGCCCACTGGTCCCTGTTGAGATGGAACCAGAGCATCATTTGTACCGTGAGCTGGTGGGGGTCCTGGGTGTGAGCAAGGGCTAAACTCTATGCGGGCCTTTCTGGGACAATACAGTCAGGTACAGTATGGTCAGTCTTAATGTACTACTGTGAGGACCCAAGATCCTTAAGAGAATGGAAGATCCTTGAGGGCAAGGACTCCTTCATTTTTGTCCTTTTTTGTAGCCTCCAACCTTTCTTTCCAGATTGATCACACCTTCCTCTTCCTCATGAGCTCTATGTTTCTGCCAAACTGTCCTACTTCCTTTTCAGTATGCATACATTCCCATGTCCTGCCTCCAAGACTTTGCTTGGGATGCCCTACAATGCTCTCCCTCTTTGCCTACACTTCTTGACATCCCTTCCTTCCTTCTTGGTGTCCCTAGCAAAGACTTGTTCAGGTCTTTGCTGATCCCTTCAGTTGTTAGTACACTCTGCACCCCCAACCCCACCCCTGCATTCACAAATCCTTTTGTGTTTAGTGTGTATATATTTACATTTGTTTGACTGGGAACATGTTGGTCTCCCTCAGAATTATGTAAGATCCTTAAGGTCAAGGGTTCTTTTGATTTTGTCTCGGCATTCCCAGCACCTAGCAGAGTACCTGAAACACAGTGGGCTCACAACAAGTGTGTGTTATGCTTGTTGAATTGAATATGTATCCTCAGTGCCTACCATAATGCCTTGCACATAGTAGGTACTTAATAAATGCTTGTTTGACTTGACTTGAGTTGCTGTTTAGACACACTTGGTCTTAAAGTATGAGGCTTGGGACCTTACAAATCACTGATGACACAGTCTTTTTCCTTGCTTGTTTTTGCATTGATGTCTTTGAAAACAGAGAGAGGAAAAGGCTTTCTTATCCAAAATAAATGACGTGTGGTGATTCTGGATGGACAGCTGTCCTTAGAGCATCCCCCCCAAAATTAATTCTTCAAGTCTCTGATCTGCTTTGGTTCCCTGTGTCTAAATTCTCTACAATGAATGTAGACTAAGGAGACCAGATGCCCCCAGCTTACCCAGATCTGTCCCACATTTCACCTTCATATCCCTCTTAGTCTGGTATCCTGGATGTGGTCCTGCTGGCTACTGGCCAAACACAGGACAAGATGTCCTGACACCCTCCTGAAGAATAACAAGAAAGGAGTTTTTGAGAACAGAGACATGGAAGTCATGCCAAAGAGAGAGGAGCCAGAGCTCACTCAGGGGAGAAGCCAGAGCCAGAGCTGGAGGCAGCAGCACGGATGTTGAAAGGATGCCTGAAGAGACAACTGGATCTGGAGGCCTATGAGCCAGCCAGAAGTAGTGGTAAGTTGTTGTCATTGTTGCTTTAAAAATATTTTTTTTTCTTAGCAATCTGAAAGGGGAGCCAGAGTTAGGCACTGGGTTAGATTTGGCAGGTGGGCTAGGATGGGTCTTTCTGGGACTATAGAGTCAGGCGCTGTATGAGAGGAAGATGTGGGGTGGTGGACAAGAAAGTAAGGTCTATTCAGTGCCCTGAAGTCATGGTCCCCAGGACTTTGCTTTCTCCTCTCACTTCTCCTCTCTCCTTTAACTTATTCCTTTCCCATCTCTTTTCTTGGTGAAGGGTCTAGTCCTGGGCTTAGGTTGATCTAAGACCACTTTCTTGGGTATTCCAGCTCCTCCTTGTAGCTCATCCAGGGGACCTTTATCTTTGGTTCTAGGCCTTTCAACTCTCTTCTAAAATTGTAACGGATTACTAAACCCTGCGTTTCCTGAACTTCCTGGTCATTGTGTTCAGAGGCCTGCCTTAGCTGATCCCTAATTACATTCCTCCTCCTTCCTGCCACTAAGACTCTATCTTGGCACCCAGGTCCAGTACTCATTGCCTTCTTTCTTTTCTCCTCCCTTTATGAACATACTCCACACACATTTTCTGAGACTTCTTGACAAAGGAAAAAGAAAATAAGAAAATCCAGAAATGGTAATATCCATGAAAGGAAGTTATCAGTGGACATAAAACAAAAGTGACTGTTCTCAGAGCAGATAGTCCTTTAATTTCCGCAAGTTATTATATCTAGCTTTAGTTCTGCAGGAGCTAGCTGGCTTGGCCTAGTCTAGTTCTCTCTAGGTCAGTTTCTATTTCTTTGTGGTTCCAGGTGAGAATGGCCTCTCTCATCTCTCCCCTCCCCCCCTCCCTGCTGAATTGGAATTGTTCCACATGAATGCTCTGGCTCAACCTTTTTCCTCAACAATTGATTTTACCATCCCAATCTCATTCTAATTCCATCAGGAAACTTCTTGACTGGGCGGCAAAAAATTTCATATCATCTTAAATTTAGAGCTGGAAGAGATTTAGAAGTCAGCTAATTCAATTTCCTCATTTTATATGTAGCCCATGGTGGGGATGATGGCATTGACCCCATACTGTCTTTGGTTGTTGTCTTTCTTCCTGTGTTGGGTCTGACTTGCTCACCCTACCTGTACCCACACTAGCAGATCAAGACAGTTCCCCAGAGGGATTGAGGTGTCTCTTAATCTGAGGGTTCTAGGAAGTAACCCTGGTATTGGGAAGACAGATCAGCTGCTCACAACTCTTGCTCCTACGCCTCTACCAGTGTGTTCTCCATTGAAACAAATCATCCAAGGGAACACGATTAACTTCTTAAACATGTGACATTTTCTAACAGAATATACTAATCATAGCATTACATAAAATTCTACCCATAAATCTGGGTCACACTCTTCCACTAATGCAGACAGTGTCTGTGAGGGAGACTAGACACAAGCTTATAGAAACCTAGCAGATAAGCACAAGAATAGGGAAACCCATGTGCCCAAGTCAGCTCACAGCTCTGGGCTACAGGCCTTGATATCCTTAGTCTCTTTAGGGGGGACAGTTTGCACTATCCACTATCTGCTGGCAGGGCTGCTCCTATTCTGGGCCTCTATACTCTTCTGCTGAAGAAAGATGCTTCTTTGCTGCCCTCAAACTGCTGAAGAAATGCTAAGCTCTTAACCCCTCCCCCACCTCCCAGGTTTGTTCCTTTCCCTGAGTACTGAAGCAATATTATATGCTTTCAGTGAAAAACAGTTTCCTTAAGCCTGGAGTCTACAAAACTATTCAGGTCTGCTCTCTGGACTGTGAGTTTATCCCCTTCTAGCTATAGAATCATCAGTGAAAAAAGCACTTATGAAGTGGTTAATATGTTCCAGGTACTTTGCTAAGAACTAGAGATACAAAAAAGGCAAAACAAAACAAAAACAAAAACAAACAAACAACCCCACAATTCCTGCTCTGGAGGAACTCACAGTCTACTGGAGCAGATGATATACAAACAACTATGTACAAATAAGTTACTATAGAGGGAAATAAAGGGAAACCTAGGCAAATCTCTGAGGGGTTTCTCTTCTCTCAAGCTATAGATAGCAGTAGAGAGCAAGGTGGTCGGGAGTTGACTTTCTCCAATCAGCTCCCAGCATCAGATCTTTCCTCCAGTCAGAACAATTCTCTGATTAACTGCAGTCTGTCTTTCTCTAGTCATTTGGTCTCAGCTCAAAGGAACTGCTTTCATTTTGTTCTTTCCCAGCTCCATTTCTCTTCTGTTGACTTCATTAACTTCTTTTTTCTAGCTTCTGCATGCAGCTTTTAATATTGGCTTCTCCCTAATTTGCTGGCTCTTCTTATCTCTTCCGCTCCTCAAATCAAAGTTTCCTCACCTGTAGTGACCCACCTCTAACTTAGGTTGAGAAACCTAAGATCCACCCTTCTGTCATTTATGACGCAGATAGTCAATATACAATTGTCTTATAGTTCCCAGATAATTTTGATTCCTGGTTTCCTGGAAATAAAATTTTAAGTCCTAAAAAACATCATATGTAAATTAGTTACCGAGAAGCAATGCACTGCAGTCATCTGTAGATTAAGTCAGTACTTTTGCCTCTGAAGGGCTACTTCCACTCAGGGCCTCACAGACTGTCTCTAAAGCCCTTTTGTCTTAGGGGCAGCCTTCATTTTAGTTCTTCACATAATCTATGTTTCTTCTCAAACTGCTTTTCTCACCCTTTCAGTAGATAAAATATCTACCTATGAAAGTGGTACATATATGTGGATGAGGAAAAAGGGTGCAGAAAGTGTAAATGACTTGCCCAAGGTCACACTAGTGGCTTGGTTCACCCATATTATTGAGTAATTATTTGTTACCTAACTTCCCATGGCCCCAACAATGGGACAAATAGGGACACTATGAAATAGGCATGCCAGCTGAAAAAAAAAATAAGTTAACTGGTGACATCCTCAAACAAAATTCACAAGAGATAGCTACTGTCTTTGCATCTTGTCTTATCTTTTTCCCTCTTCCCCTATCAAATCCCTACTTCTTTCTCCTTGCCCTTTATTCTTTTCTTATTATCACTGTTCTGCTCAGTTTGTTCTGATAACTAACAATGAAAACTGGAGAAATATGAAGTCCAATTGTGATAAGCTTACTCACTCTTCACAGATAATCAGCTTAAACCAAGTACAAGTGCAAGAGTCTGTCTCCATCTATTGTCCAAGGAGCCCATGACACCAGGACTTCTGAGGTAGAAGATGAATATTGGATGCTTGACACCTCTTCTGTCCTCTGAGGAAGAAAAGAAGCTGAAATTCAGCCCATGCCTGAAGTGAGCCAGAATGACGTCAAGAAAATGATCTTGTGAACTAGGAACCATTTTGCCAAGAGATGCTCTAGGGAGAAGCCTTCTCTTTCCCAGAGACCCATCTTGTAGCAGTCTCATTCTCAACATGTTCAGGTGCCCCCTCCATAAAAGTTGCCAAGTTCATTTTACGTTATTTATGACTGAGAATGAAGGCCTGCTTTTCCCAGAGCCAGTGGCTTGGTTCACCCATATTACTGACCTGACCCCTGGAGGGTTTATCGTGCCCCCACTTTTTCTCTCCCATCCAAAACAAGAGATTAATGGTAGTAACTCTAAACTTTTGGTGAAGATGTGTACAAAGGTAGGCGGGTTGTAGGACTGGGAAAGAATGTTGTAAGTGTCAGCTTCCCAAAACTAGAGGTAAATGTTTGCCCGTGGTGATACCACTTCAGAACACATAGGATCATAGCCCTGCAGCTTGAAGGTGCCCTAGAGGCCATTTAGCTTAGCCTCCTTGTTCTACAGATGAGGAGATTAAGGTCCAAAGAGAAGTGGTTTGTCCAACGTTACACAGGTAGCGAAGGTCAGAGGTAAAATTGGAACCTGTGTCCTCTGACCCTGGAACCATAGCTTTTAAAGAAAGTAAAATCATTCCTAGAACTCAAGAAAAGTGACTTTAATATAGCTTTTACTCTTGAATACTGGTTTTCTAAGGTCTATTATAACTTCTTTTATATATATATATTTATAGCATAATAGATAAATATATAGCTATAACTTATTATATTATATAACATATTTTCTAAGATCTATTTTGACTTATTATAACATATTGTAACCTAACCATTAAAGTATCCCAAATTATAAGCCCAGTTTTTATTGCCTTACCCCTAAATGTATTGGAGGATGAAGCTATTGATGTCCTCACCCCAGCCCCTTAATCCTATCAGGAGCATGGCCTACTAAGTTCAGATCCTAGATCTAACTCTTGCTAGCTGGGTGAAGTAGGCACCTAGGTGATGGAGTGGATAGAGTGCCTGTTTGGAATCAGGAAGACCTTAGTTTGAGCCTCTGCTTCAGATCCTTATTAGCTGGGTGACCCTAGGCAAGTCATTTAACCCTTTACCAGCCTTAGTTTTATCTTTTTTTTTTCTTTTTTGGTAAGGCAATTGGGGTTAAGTGACTTGCCCAGAGACACACAGCTAGGGAGTGTTATGTGTCTGAGACCAGATTTGAACTCAGATCCTCCTGACTCCAGGGATGATGCTGTATCCACTGCACCACCTAGGTGCCCCACAGCCTCAGTTTTCTCATCTTTAAAATAGGGATAATAATCGCACTTACGTTGCAGGGCTTTTGTGAGAATCAAATGAGATACCATATGTTAAGTACTTTGCAAACCTTAAATCCCTAAATAAATACTAATTATTTATCATCATCACTATTATCATTATTATTATTATTATTATTATTATTATTATTATTATTTTCACCCTGGGCAAGTCACATAACCTTCTGGGCTTCCATTTCTAACTCTGTAAAATAGGGACAAGAATCCTAGCAACCTCAAAGGGTTTTTCTGAAACTCAAGGGGAATACTTCATGTAAAGCACTTCCTGAGTGCTTTGTGAGTGCTTAGTGTCAGTTATTGTTGTATGTTAGAAGGGGGCTGTTTAAAATCCTCCTCAGATGCTTTTATATGTGCAGTCTTTGAAACTTGGTCTGCCTTTTTATGTCAATAATATCAGAGAACTGAACAAACATTTTGCTGACAGCAGAGAGCAAATAAGGAACATGAGTGTGCTCTTTGTCCTGGATGAAAAGAGGACCATTGGGTATTAACACCAAAAAGGATTTGCCCCCTTTTACATATGGAAATATTTGGGCCCAGAAGGTTAAGTGAGTTGCTCAAGGCCACACAGGTAGTTAGTGGAAGAATCCAGCTTTGAATCTGGGGCCTATACACCAGAGTTGTCAAAATCAAATAGAAACAGATCCCTACAGGTTGTATATTGACTTAGATAACTACAAATTAACATCATCTATGTTGCATTTTTATTTATTTTACTAAACTGTTCCCAATTGCATTTTAATCTGGTTTGGGGAGCAGGCAGGGATTTTGCAGCCCTGAGTTTGACACCTCTGCTATATTCCGTGCTGTTTCAACCTCTCTTCCAGCATATTTAATGTGCCTTCCTTGCGATAGGAGAATATGCCCAAGGTGTGATTATATTTAGCTGTTATATTTCAGGTATTCTGAAAAATTAAGCTGAAAAATTCAACTGATCCTGGAGCAAAAGCTAATGCAATTCATGAATTGAAACATGCTTTTAATAAATTTCCCTTTCATGCAAATTCTTATGCTTGATAGAAACTCAAGGCAAGGTGATTAACAAGGTAGCAGCTGGATGTGGGCATCTTATGAATTTAATGTAGGGATTGGCAACCTTTTTAACCCTGGAGAGCTTAAGCCTACATCTAAATGATGATGCTTCTGAAAAAAGGCAGGAGAGAAGGAACAAAGAGGGTGGGGAAAGGGGTGATAGGAAAAGGAAGGTGGTAGGAGAGAAAAGGAGGAAAAGGGAAAAGAATGGATGACCATGAACAGCTGCCTTTGGGGCCATCAAAGCACCTGGTGATTACAGGCTCTCTCTCCTTTGCCTAATAGAGGCAGCCAGGTGGACCAGTGAATAGAGTGCTTGGTCTGGAGTTAGTAAAACCTGAGTTCAAATCTTTCTTTAGACCCTTACTAGCTAGGTGACTCTGGGCAAGTCACTTAACCTCTGTTTACCTCAGTTTCCTCGACTGTAAAATGGGGATAAAAGCACCTATCTCCCAGGGTTGTTATGAGGCTCAAATGATATATTTGTAAAGCATTTGCCACAGTGATTGGCCCCTAGTAGGCATGGAATAAACACTTATTTCCTTCTTTCTTAACATTCTTACTTTCCTAAGGGATTTCTAGGTCAGCTTGGAATAGTAAAAGATAGACTTTTCTGCTATAGCTGAGTTGATTTCTTTCCCTGCTTCCCTTCCAGTCCTCTTATTGATTTGTTCCAATTCTTTGATGGTGCACTGAGTTGAAAAAGGGAAATTCTTCCCAAACAAACCTCCAAAGGACTTGAGGGGCAGTGAAGTTCACTAGGTGAGGTGGCTACCCATTGAGGACAGGAGTTATAGTAGGAATAGATGACTTCTTACAAACTCTTAGTATAGCAGGGAGTTGGATTGGATTGGTCCTGCTCAGCTCCATGGGGAGGGAGTGTTCTGACTCCCTGCTGAAGGGCATGTGTGAAAAGAGACTTTTGGCTTAGGTGTCAATCCTCTTTGGCATTACTCCTACCCCCCTCTCACTCCCACACGTACCAAGGGGCCAACTAAGAGCCTTTAGTCATGCCTGGCCTTTAGCAAAGGACCAGGGCAAATGCTGTCTGGTTAACTTCTTCATTTTATTGATGAGGAAATGTGTCAGTAAAAACAGAACAGAGGTTAAGTGACTTGTCCGTTGTCATACAGCTCTTCAGTTTGCTCAGGGTTTGGGGTAGGTGCATTGCTTGCTACTCATTGATTTCCCATCCCTCTCTCTGTCTCTCCTAGTATCAAAGAGCTCTATTTCAATCTGAAAACTTCCCTCTGTAAGAGTAGGGCCTGCCTGGAACCCTGGTGCTGCTGGTAGAACCACCTGCCTCTGCTATACTCACACTACTAATTGCAATCCTTCCTCTATCCCCATGAGTCTTTGGACCTTGAAGACCCACCAAAGATTATTCTCCTGGTGCCCATAGGTGCGATGACTCTTTACTCACAGGAAGCATTGCCCCTGCTGGAGCCTGGCTCTTTCTTCCTCCTTTTAGCCTCAAAGGATTTCCCTTTTCCCAGTCATCTACCGGGAAGCCCCATTATGTTTCATTAGCCTCAGAAATTGAGAGGGTTTGAAGGAGGGAGAGCATGGAGCTGGCTGGTGGCATTCCCTATGCTCCATGGGGACCAAAACCACCAGTAGGTTAAGAGACAGCAATAGCTCAGAATTAGGTGAGAGACTTGAGGACTGAAATAATTTTATTTTATTTTGGGGAGGAGGTAGGAGAGGGAGTGAATTTTTTCTACATGGAAGCTTCATCTCCCTCCTCTTCTCCTCCCCGCCCCCCAAGAAGGGTAGTTCACCTTGAGTGCAGTTATTTACTTCCTTTGAGGAATCTGCCCCCGCCCCAGCCTAATCCCACAAACAGCTGATGCCTCCTAACCACCCCTCACTGGGGCTGCAGACCCAAGTTCAGGATTGAGTTTCAAACTCCCAAGTAGGTCTTAGGGGGGCTTTGGGTTCCCTCGGTGCTTTGGAGTAAGATTATATGTCTCAGCAACGTCACAGTGAGCTTAGAGATGCTGAATTTATTTCAATCAGCTTCTGCTTCCTTGTTTGCTAATTTCCCCCCTTTTCCTTGCTTCCCCACCTTGGTTGTTTTTTTCTCCCTAAAGAAAAGTGCCCCCTTTAGATATATGCAGCCTCTCTTGCAGTAGACACTTTGTCTCTATCGGCTGTTGCAGAAGGAAATTTTATGTGGAATATTCATAACAAGTCTATCACTAATTATCACTTTAACAATGTGTTGTGGAGTAGATCCATGCATCGTCTGGAAAGACACACGTGCTGTGAAATTTGGGGCTTTGCCTGAAGTCCCCGGGTGCTCATGCCCACCATTGGTGTTGGATCAGATTTTTCAGTCTCTAAACCAGTAGAGTTTTCATTTTTTTTTCTTTTTGTTTTTCCTTCTTCTTATAAGGAAAGAAAAAAAGGAGGCCAGCATTGTTTCTTGGTGTCACCGGCTCTTCCCTCCTGTTCTGTCCCATTCTGTCTGTCCTCATGTCAGCCACAAATAAAGTTGAGTTTGGTACATTTACAAGAAATCAAGATTCCAAGCAGAAGTAGCAGCAGCCCCCAGGCCACCACAATAACCCAGTTTGGAGGTCAAACAGGGGGCTGTGCCAATGGGGGAGGATTGCAGCTGTAGCATGAACCACAGATGTACTGTGGGGCTTCTGGCCATGGCAGCTTCCCAGATAGTCATTGTAGCAGGAGCTCTGTCTGGGACCAGAATTGTCACCAGATCTCAGGCTTTCAAGGCAGAGGACGATGAATCAGCCTCAGCCACCTGAAGGAGAGAGCACAATACAGATTTCATTCCCCCCCCTCCTACCTCCCCCCACCTCTGCCTCTAGTTCTTAGCAGCAACCATGAAATAATGCTTGGTGCTGACTTGGAGAGTCTCAGCTGGTAGGTGCTTTCAGGGTAAAATGTTGCTACCAGGGCCCCTGGTGTCAAAAGCAAAGTTTGAAGGCCTTTGCATGGAACTTTGTGGATAGAAGCAGGGCTGAAGCCCCCAGAGGCACATTCCAAATGAGGCTAATAGCTTAAATGGGGGCTGAGTGGTAATGGAGCATAATGGAGTGGAGCTCCCAGTTGGAAATTCCAATCCAGTCATAGAAATAAATCAGACAATCTTTACATGGGCCAAGGAAGGGGCAGTGAGGAATGAATTGCCAAAAATCTGGCTCAATTTGGCAGCATACCTCCTGTTTTGGAATATGAGAATGACACCATGGTAAGCTTTGTCTGGGTATAGCTGTAGTGCTTTGGGAAACCTGATATGGCCTATGGGAGAACTGACTAATCATTATCGCCTTGCATTTTCATTCATTCAGGCAACAAGCATTTATTAAGCACCTGCTGTCTTCCAGGCATTACCCTAAGTGCTGGGATTATAAAGACTAAAATAAAACAATCCCTGCCTTCGAGAGCAGGAAACCACAATGTATGTGGAGAAGTAAATATAAAACTATAAGCTATATACATAGTAAACACAAAGTTTACATTCCTTGGGGGGAAACTGTATACAGACAAGTAAATAGAATTGATACTAAGTAGTTTAGGGAGAGCACCGGGGACTGGAAAGGCCAGGAAAGGTTGAGTGCACAGAGGTGACCCCTTGAGCCTATTGATCCTCAAAGGAAGTGAGGAATTCTGGGAGCCCGAGATGAGGCGAGAGTGCATCGTAGGCGTGGGAGACAGCCGGTGCTAGAAGGTGGAATGAGTGTGGGGATCAGCGAGTAGCATCGTCTGTTGAAATGGATTGAATTAAATTAAATTAAAGCATGACAGTGTTATGCTGGAACTCTCCCACTTGACCCTTTTTCTACTTGTTGCTGGGAATGCTGGGACACTGTAATGACTGGTTATTACAGAAGACTTTGGATACCGCACAGGAGAAAACTGATCTCCCCTCCCTGGCCAGAGGTGGCCCTGTCCCCCTTGCAGGAAGTTCTTGGTTAGTTTCTCCCCTTCTGCTGATGCTGCTACCACCACCATTGGGAGTGTGGGGCAGGAGGGGTGGGGGGAGAACAGTGGTACCTTGTGTACCTTCCCTTTGGCTGGTTGGCTGTTTGCCAGCCTATCAGACCTGGATGAGTGGCAGCCACACTTCAGGTCTCTGCATGGGAGAGGGAGACTCTGTTGGTTGGGGAAGATGGGGGGGGGGGGGGTGAGAACATGATAGCTTTATTTAAGTTTTAAAAAGAGTTTAGG
>NW_020948476.1:0-6067 GCF_900497805.2 Vombatus ursinus | reverse complement strand
CCCTGGAGCGTCTCAGAAGCCACTTCGAGACAACCACCCCCTGCCGCCTCCCCCCTTCCCCTCACTACAACCTCCTGGGAAACAAAGGGGCTTTTTATTAAACAGATTGTTCAGAAGGGCAAGGGGGGGAAGGGGGGAATCGAAAAAAAACTAAGACAAAAAAAAGTGCCTGCCTCCTAGGAGCCCTGAGCCTTGAGCCCTTCGAATAGGAAAGGCGGTAGGTTACCGTCACTCTTAGCCTACTGCCCAGGCAACATCTCTAAGGAAACTGGGGAGCAGCCCCGGGCCTGGCACTTTGCCAGGACTACAGCTTCTCCCCTGGACCAGTGATCAGCACCCCAATGTTGGGCTCATTGATCTTCCAAGGTCCCTTCCAGTTGTAAACCCCGGTGATCCCATGCCAGCCTCGTTCCCTGCTTCAGCTTTCGTTGTGAGTGCCAGGCTGCGGGTGGAGGTAGAGACGGCTTAGAAGGGAAGGTGCGGAGTGCGATGCATTGCTCCCCCTGGCCCCGATCTTCGTAAAAATAAGTCAGGGGCCCCGGAGGCAACATCAGAGGCAGCAAGAATCTTCCCAGCTACAATGGAGATCGCGAAACGAGTCAGCCAGGGCCTTGTTTACACAGGGGCTGTCTCACTCCAGGTCCTAATCACAGGGTGAGAAAGCTGGAGCCGGGCACAGGCTCTTACTCCTAGTCTGGAGGAGATTTCCCAGGGAGCTTCATCTGCGCTCACTGGGGTCCACTCGGCTCTCCATTCCCTTCAAGGACTCGGAACCAAAAACTGTGGCCCCCTCCCCCCTAAACTCTTCCAGAATAACTCGGGCTCCGGGAGACTTTGGCTCCGTCTTTTGTTCAAATACTGCTGTGTTCCGTACGCTTTGCTCTCGCTTCTAAACACTATCCACTAACCTGCTTGCCCTGACCGAAAATAGCCGGGGTTGTTCGTTCGTTCTTTTTTTTTTTAATTAAAAAAATTTTTTTTAAAGATAAAACACTGCCAACGACTCGCTTCTTTCTGATTCACCTGATCCCCCTTTTAGGACCCATTCCTGGCCTGACTGTATACCCGAAGTCTCCCCCCACTCCCAACGGCTTTCATTTGGTCACCTCTGTCTGAGCGAAGTTTCCATCTCAAACCCCCAAGAATTCAGCGAAAAGCAACCGTTGGGCAGCCTTCTGTTTACACAGGGAAATCACGACTTCAAGGGCTAAGTTTATTGGTAGTCTAATCCTATTAGTGTCTGTTCAGTCAGCATTTAATCTAGGATAAAAATCGGGCAGTATCTATTGCTATCCCAGGCTATTTTCAGCTATACTGCATCTGAGAACAATGTACGAGCCTAACAGCAGCAAAAGTAGCTTTGGGGGGAGCTTCCCGTACTCCGAACCCCACCGCCAGACTGGCCAAGATCGAACTAGGGTCACTTGAGCCTTTAGTGGGGTTCTCTGGTGAGCCAGGCTGGCGGAGGGAGAGCCCTGCCCGGGACTGCCTTTCCGAGAAAGAGGAGGGGAGGGGGCGTGGAGGGTAGAGTAATAGCCATACATAGGGGCTAGGAGACACTTGCTGATTTGAACGGTACAGTGGGGTGGGGGGCTGAGCAGTTTTCAGCCTCTAGCCTCCAGTGCGGCACCTGCCCTCCCCAACAGGCACAGAACTGAATCCAGACTCTTGTTGAGATAACTAGGCACTGCACTTGATCTGCTTCCTCGAGAAAGTCCTCGCTCTGCCCCCACTTACTCGATTGTTGGAATCACCTGAATTTAACCACCATTTTCGACAGTTAGCATAATGGGGAAGAAATTTCCCGGAGGGAGAAGAGGCTCGGCAGCAGATGTAAGGGTCTGCTGGACCTAACTACCTCGATACCCCCACACCCAAGAGCAAATAGCTAGCGGAGAGGCTTGCAGGTGGACCCGCTGAAGACATCCCTAGGTAGGCTACTTTTGCAGTCAGGCTCTGATCAAACTTTAGAGGCTTTCCCCCTCCCCCCGCCCCTTCCCCAACTGGTGATCAGTGATTCAAAACATAATAAATGAGGGGGGAAAGGGAGCCTTGGTAAAAGTCGCTACTGGGAATTATTTCAACAGCCAGTACTTTTCTGATGCTTATTCATTCTGAATGCTCTCAAGGTCCTTACCGTAATGTGGGGCTCCATCCGCGGTGCTTCTATCAGCTGAGAAACCAGCAGCATCTTGAACTGGTGATCCACCAGCTTTTAGTTCCACTTTGGCTTTGTATGTGACAAAACCCCCAGCTGCAAACCCCGATAAAGGGACTGGCTGATTGCGTGCCCCCACCCCCTTCCCCCCTTTCTCCTCTTAGGTTCCAGACAAGTTCATTCTGGCGTTGCAGTTTGCTAATGATTCACTGTCTGTCTCAATCTGTTCACTACATTTCCATCAGCCCACAGCCTCCCCGCTCAGAAGGTGGAGTTTCTGGGGTTTAAGTTACTGATAGGCATTTCTCACTGCTGTGTCACTCAAAGAGGAGGAGACACAGTACACACCACACCCCCCACCCCCCCCACGCACAAGCACACGAACAAACTGAGAAGCTGCTCCAGCCTTAAAGGAGAAGTCACTCAGTGTCTCTCTCTCCCTCTCCCTCTCCCTCTCCCTCTCCCTCTCCCTCTCCCTCCCCCTCCCCCTCCCCCCCTCCCCTGTCCCCTGTCCCCTCTCCCCCCTTTCAAGTAAGTCCCTTCTCACTCTTGTAAGAATCAGATGTCCCCTGGGAAGTTAGAAATTATCCATACAGGGAGGGAGTGGATGGGTCACAATAGCAAAGAGTAAAAGCCTAGAAAGTGAGGAGGGAGAAGAGGTGGGAGGGAGGGAGAGGGGGAGAGAGAGAGAGAGAGAGGGAGGGAGGGAGGGAGAGAGAGAGAGAGAGAGAGAGAGAGAGACCTACCTCTACTGGCCAATTCTACTACTGATGTCTTCATTGTGGTTATTTCATTTCCTAAGTGAACCCAAACTAGAGCATTCTAACTTCCGTGGATAAAAATGCACGAAGAAGGAATCTAACTCTTCTTGTAATATGTACCTTAGAGGGAATCCTCTCATTTGGCTATTGTCATTCCTTAAATGGAGGCGGGCAAACTTTCTCCTTTTCAGGGGGACCAGCTTCTGGTTAGGAAAAGGGGAGAAATTCCCTTAGTTAAAAATGCACACACACACACACACACACACACACACACACACACACATACACACACACACACACACACACACACACACACACACCCCTGCCCCCAGAGGGAAATCCGGGTTACTAGGCTGGGAGTGGTGTAGCTGGCCTCTTGACTTTCTGACTTTTCAGCCTCTATCTATAAATCTGCCAGAAGGCAAGTTGACTTTCCTGGAGCTGTGTAAAGAAAGCTTGAGAGCTGGCCGAGGGAGAGTTTTGAAAGAACATCTGCCCAAGGACAGGGGTTGAAGCAACATTGAAGCCTTCCCATTAAAACACATAGATATCCCAGGGAGGCAAGTCTTGTAAAACCAGGTGAGGGCACCTCATTTTTTCCGGATTATGAGATCGTCTAGCCTTTTCAGGGGTCACTTTCGGGATCTCCTTGTTCTCCTATGGAAAATGAGGGAGTGAGACATGGAACATCCCATTCTAGCCATGACATTCTGCTATCCTCAATCCCTTCTCCTCCCCCGGCTTTGGGTTCCTCCTCTTCACGGTGCTTGGGGGGTTGTGATAAATAATTTAGCTGCAGGGTCTCTTCTAGACCTGACATTCTATTATATTAATACACTTCCCATCTTTGGGTCTGTGTCCTCCTTTATAAGAATGGACTATATGACCCTAAGGTCTTCTCTAGCACTGACATTCTATGATTTTTAGGTTAAAAACTGGCTTTAAGGCTAGAGTCTTACAGTATGACCAAGGGCTTGTTTGGAAATGTCACCTGAAAACAGGATGAAATGCTCTGATACCCACCCCACCCTTACATTGGTTAAATACCTGGAAGGTGAAGCTAGCTTGGGGAGGGGGGAGGGTTAAGAACAGAAATCTCAGGATCACTCCTGCTTTGAACAAGATGGCTAAACCAAGATACAAGAGGAAGAATCATGCCTTTATGCCTGTCACATAAGATTTTTTCTGAATTGTGGATTTCTTGTGGACTTTTTTTCTCATTTGCTTTTACTTGGCATTCATTTTACCCAGGGACATATTTTTTCCTTTAAAATTTTTTTTAAATAGGGAACAATTATCCTAGGTGCCCAAGAGCTATTGGTTTTACAATTCTGGCACCTCCCTGACTACCCAATACAAAATACACAGCAATGGATAAGACTTTGATGGCAGCTTAGGTAACAAAATCCACTTTAGAGACACTCAAGAGACTTGGAAACCAACAGCTGGGTGCCTGAGTGCTGGGAGAGAGGCAAATCTTGAGAAGACATATTCCCTGTTGTCTTAGAAATTGAGTTTTATAAGGGGACACATAGACAACAATATTCCACCAGAAGAATGTAAACTGCTTGGGGTCAGGGATTGGTTTTCATTTTGTCATAGCATCTCTAGTGCCCAGCACAAAGCCTGGAACATAGTAGACACTTAACGCATGTTATTGGATTTGTTTGGATTCATGTTACATGGTAAGTGCCTTACAATGGTATGTGACATAGGAGGAAGAAAGTCGTTACTAGTGAAGACAATTAGGGAAAGCTTTTTGGGTAAGATGGCGTTTGAATTGATCTTTAAAATGTGGATAGGAATTCAGTGGACAACGATAAGAAGGGAGAACATTCCAACCACAGGGAAGTGTGAGCAGAGAGGCATTGAGAAAGGAGAGCTTGGGTATATTCAGAGGGAAGAGTTGTCCAATTGACTGGAGCATAGAGAACATAGAGGAGAGTAACATGAGATAAGGCTTAGAAAGGTAGATTTTAGAGGGCCTTGAAGACCATGCAAAGGAGTCTGAATACACTTGATGAAAAAGAAATAGGAAGAGTGACATCTACCCAAACCCATGACCACCTCCACCCCCAGTGCTGAACACTGTTAGGAACAGGATAGTTCTACCTTACTCCGGCTGTTAGCACAGCCATATATGTCATGAAGGAATCGCCCTGCACTTCTCACAAAAACAAAACACAATCCCCTCCCTTTTCGCATGGGTTGAAATTGGGCCTCACTATTTCCTTTCGAGTGTTTTCTTCAGTTTCCTGAAGGGGGCGTGGCTTCCCAGTTGGCCTTACAGCACAGGAATCATTTACTACTTGAGCAGCAGGTTGAACTGTCCAACTCATAACCTGTAACCCGAAAACTCCCAGCCCAGTTTAGGAGAATATCAGTCGGTATAAAAATAGTCACACAGTGTCACTCAAATGGGAGAAAAAAGAGGAAGCTGTTTGTATTGGCTGTTTTGAAATTAACTGGACTTCATTTAGGCTTATGCCTATTCCCTGTAATCTTTCCTATGATGACACCCGCAGACAACAAGTTTTTACTGCCAAGTTACAGCTAATCTATGTTTCCCTTTTCACTAGGCTGGAATTTCCTATTCTTTCCGAGAGCCCGGAGGACCACTGAATTGACCATGATGACTGCATAACATCTTAGTGAAACTGTGCGTAAAAGCTTTGTTAGCTTATGTGTGGCTCATGTTAAAAGAATTTGATATCTGAAGGCATCTCAAACTCAACGTGTCCCGAACAGAACTCATTGTGTCCCCTGCCCCCCATACTCTCCCCTTGACTGCACTCCCCTATTTCTGTTGAGGACACAACCATTATTCACTCTCCTGGGTTTGTAACTTGTTGAGGAGTTGAGGAGTCATCCTCAACTTCTCATTCTCCCTCATCCCATATATTCTAATAGTTGTCAAATCTTGCTTCTTCTACCTCTGAAACATCTATCAAATCTGCCCCTTTCACTTCTAACACAATCATCACTTCAGTTTAGGACCCAATCACCTCTTGCCAGGTCTCCTGAAAGGTCACCCACCCCTGGTCTCTTTCTATGCCTATGAAAAAGTCCAAATTCTCTCCAAAGTTCCCAAGATCCTTATTTGGTCAAAAGGCAGAAGAAACTTTGTATCTCTAGCACTTAGTACAGT
>NW_020948475.1:0-13963 GCF_900497805.2 Vombatus ursinus | reverse complement strand
GGGTTTTTCAAGAGTAGATGGGGTCAACATACAATGGCATTTGTTTAGAAGGAATAGTCTTATTTAATTACATTTTTCCTAACTCCTGAAGCATGGCTTCAATTTCCATTTTAATATGCATGACCATAGGAGATATCAAGTAAGCACAGAGTCATCTGTGACCAAACTTCTCTCAGTAAACAGTGCCAAAAGCCCTAGTTCTTTAACATGAAAAGACAATTAGGCAGACAGTTTTGTTTGGGGGGCTGGATGGCCCCAGTAACTGATGGAAGGAATCACATTTTTCCCCCCACAGCTGCCATTTTGTCTCCACAAAAACCAATATTTTTCCTTAGAGGCAGCCTATAAATGCTGGGTTTGGAGTTAAGATACCTGGGTTAGAATCCTGGTTCATACTAGCCATATGACCCTGGGCAAGTCCCTTCATCTCTGTGCGCTCTATAAAATGAGGAGTGATAGTATGTGGACTCAAGAGTGTCATGGGAGTGCTATGGGTTTCTGATTCATAATCTTTCAGTTTCAATTAATGAGACAGATGAAAGGACCTTTGAGCGTCTGAGATCATTCACAGAATCGCAGCTCAGAGAGCTAGGAGCCAGTAAGTCTAATCCCCTCATTTCACAGAGGAGGAAACTGAGGCTCAGGTAGATTAAGAAAGTTGCTCAGAGTCACTCAGGGAGTAGCCCACATTTTACAAGAGGTGCAAATAGACACGGAAATGGGAGCAATTGGCCCAGAGCCCCAGAGTTAGTCTGGACTAGCCCCACTATCTCCCATATTACCAGCCAGCGCTCTCTCCAGCACACCACACTGTCTGCATTTTTGAAACGTTAGAGTTAGTGTTACAGGATTTTCTGTACCTTCACTGACAATAGCAGTTTCATTTAGTATCTGGAATCTCAAAGCAAGACTCAGGGTGGCAGAAAAGCTCAATTTCAGGTATTGCTCTAACCTGGGTAGCTATGTGACCCTGGGCAAGTCACTTCTCAGTGCTCTAGGCAACTAAGTTGCAGAGTAGATGCTACTTTGGTAGAGGAAGTTCCTCACCATGGGCTCTCCTACCAATGAAATCAATGGTCCATATGGATCCCCTTGGTGGGGGGTGGGGGGAAGGTACTACATACATTAACCTCATCTGATTCTTGAAATCCTGTGAGGCAGATACAAAAATTCATATTCCCATTGTAGAGATGAGGAAACTAAGGTGCTGAGAGGTTAGTTTTCCCAATATCACATAGCACTCCAGGCTTCTGGCCTAGCATCCTTGTTGCCATACCCTGATGCTTCCCTTAAAGGGGAGCAAATTTTTAATAAGTCTCCCTAAATCTAGGGGACAGGGAGAAGGGATCAAAGAAAAATATTCATAGAGTCAGTGAACATGAGATAATTAAAACAGGGTAATTTTTGTAAGGACCTTATGAGCTAGAGTTTGCTGACAGTTTTCTGTGATAAAATATTAAAGAACTAACAAAGTATTCTCCTGGGTGACAACAGCCTGAAGACTAAGGGCCTCTTTGAGACAAGACAAAGTGCTCTACAACACAAAAATGAAGGATGGGTTTCCTGGCTTTTTGTTCTAGGGGTTGGGATCAGACAAAGGAACAGATTTATATAAAGTTGGTCTTAAAAATAGGTCTATTTGTTGAAAATACAATGATTTCCAATGGTTCTCTGAGGACCTTGCCATTATTCAAAATGTTTTCTTTTCAATTAGACCTCAAGTGCCATAGGTTCTGAGTTTGGATTTGAATAATAACAACAGCTGACATTTATGCAGCTTCCAGCATTCCCTTCTTAAGAACCCTGGGAGGTAAAGGTACTATTGATGTAATTATCCCCATTCCTTAGAGAAAACTGAGGTTCACAGAGGTAAGTGCCTCACCCATAGACACAAAGCTAATAAGACTGCCTCAGAGTTCCTGGTCGCAAAAACATTGAGTACAGAATGTGACAAGAACTAAAACAACTGACTTTTCCCTATTTCAATTCAAGAGTATCAAACTCAGTTTCTCCTGTTGGGCCATGAGTGAACATCTTGCAGAAAGAAGAGGAATAAACATTCTCTTTTTGTAAGTAACTCTTTGGCAGCCAGAGATCAAAGTCAATCCCAACAGTACTCTGTGGAAGTGGTAGCACCTTCATTCTGGCAGATGAAGAAACTGAGGTCCAGGGTGGTCGAGTGACTTGCCCAGAGGCACAAAGCTAAAAAGTGTCAGGGCCCGAAGTCTAACCTAGGCTTTGGAAGTTCAGTGCTCTTTCCACTAGTGGCCGGAGAGCCTTGCGGAATGATTTTTTTCAGGGAGATGGGAAAATGGAGGAGTGGAGGTGGGTACATCAGGCCTTTAACAATCAAGGGAGCCATTCAATTCCCCCCGCCCATAAAATCAGGAGGCAGAAGGGAGTAGAGTAGTTATGCTTTCTCTCTCTGGGCCTCAGTTTTATCTTCTAGAAAATAAGGGAGTTAGAATAGCTTCTTCCTAAAGTCTCTTCCTGCTTTGATGTTCTGCAAATCTACAAATAGCAGGTGAAACTCCAAATTCCCTGAAATATTTGAAAAAGGGCAGCACAGTTGATATCTTTTTAGTTTGATTAGAATAATAATAGTTTATTTTTAAATAGATAAGATTTAAAAAAATAAGGGTGAGGTCCTTGCTATTTGAAATGATTTCATTTTTTATTTCCATTAAGAGAAATAAAGAGGTTTGAGAAATGTATTTTTGTCTTAACAATGTAAAAAATCTGGAAACTGCAGTAAAGCCAGAAACAGGTGGCCAATATGAGGCACACATTTCTCTTTATCATATGGAATTACTGAGGCCCAGAGAGGAAAAGGTCACACAGCCAAGTTATAGGCAGAGTTTGGGTCTCTGGGTACTAGAATACAGTATTTGGTTTGTTTTGGTTTTTTTTTTTTTATACTAAGCCATGCTGCATATAGGTTATATCTTGTCCATATGATTTCATGACATTTACTGAGTATATAAAGAGTTTGCTTTTTTTTCCCTAAGAGTCAAATGACTGAAAATTAAATTTTGTCTCAGACTTTGGAGAATTTCATGTTCTCTACTGCTTCCTCTTTAGAAGTGCAGGGACTATTGGAGACTCCTAGAATGTTGCAAATTCAATTCCCATGTTCCAGAAACATTTAAGTGCCTTCTGAGTACCAGACCCTATGCTAGGTGTTGGAGATACATAGGCATGGATGAAAGTCTCCTCCCTCAAGGAGCTCGCTTTCTCTAAGAAAACAAGAGGTGCTAGATAGCTGGAAGAGCTCCCGGGATGGCAAGATGCTGAAAGCAAATTGTTCAACATGCTCCTCCCACGGTTGTTGTTGTCTTTTTTTAAAGGAACCCCTCAATCAGTTCAAGAGAAAGCAAGGGTGCTGACCACCACAGCCCGCCCCCCCCCCCCCCCCCATACAATTAGTTGGGATGAGAGGCAGGATTTATTCTCTCTGGGGCAGCTAGGTGGCCTGGTGGAGGGAGCACTGGGCCTGGAGTTAGGAAGAAATGAGTTCAAAACCGTCTTCAGACACTTACTAGCTGTGTGACCACAGGAAAGTCGCTTTGCCCTGTTTGCTTCAGTTTCCTCATCTGTAAAATGAGTTGGAGAAAGAAATGGCAAACCACCCCAGTATCTTTGCCAAGAAAATCCCAAAAGGGGTCAGGAAGAGTCAGACTGCTGCCCAAAAACCAACTGAAAAAAACAAGGTCTCTGTTATACCACTCAGCCCCTTATCTTAATTATTAGAACAATAATAGCTGACTTGAAGTTTTAAGGTTTGCAAAGCACTTCACAGCATAATCTCATTTGGTCTTCAGGACAACCCAGTGAGGTAGGTGGTAGTATTCTCCCCAGCCTCAGTCAACTGATTTAACTACAGTCACCCAGCTAGGAAATGTCTAAGGCAGGATTTAACCCTGTCTTCTTGACTCCAAGGATACATACCATGCTACCGTGTGTCACATTGCCTCTAGACATGTAACAAAATAGCCGGCTCCCTTCCAGTTCTCCAGCACCAATAAATAGTATGGAAGCTTTCTTGACAACAAGGACTGGTTTCCATTTTTGTAGCCCTAGTACCCAGAACAGGGGTGGGGATCTTGCATCCTCGAGGCCACACGTGGCCCTCCAGGTCCTCAAGTGAGGTCGCACTTCCTCGCCTCTGACCTAGAAGAATGCCTTATAGTAAGGGCTTAATGCCTACTTGTTGGATGGACTAAAAATTACTATCTAAAGATAACTTCAGCTGCCATCTCCTGAAATGGGATGCTGAAGGCAGAAAGCCTTCCCAACTTAGAAAGCTGGAGTTTCTTTGCACATCTGATCAATTTTGTTATAGTGCTCAAGCAGATAAAAACAAAGGAGATGAGCTAATGTGGCACTGTGGATATGATAGCTAGGAAATCAAAGGATTTCAACAGAGTTGAGGGTTGTTTCTCCAAGGCCAGTGACAAACCCATCCTGATTGGAATTTTAGTTAGGCAAACTGGTCAAGGTCCATGGGGGGAGGGGAGGAGAGACAGACATGGAATGGGGAGGCCAGGCACCTGGAAGACAATCTTAGTCCAGTTCACAATTTTGCCAAAGGCTGGTCAACCACTGCAATTTAGATTGAGCCCAAGGGGGAAAAGAAGCAATGGACTCTGGGGTCAGAAGAACAGGGGCTTCTGGCCAAGTCATTTCATAAATTCCCAACTGGGATGTTGTAAGGCTAAATATGGCAATACAAATTTAGCCCTTTCCCCTCTCACTCCTCTCCCCCCCATCTTCACCCTACCCTCTGGAATTGTTTTTTATTTTAAAATATTTTTTTATTTACTTATCTGTGGACTTGTTTCTCCCCAATAGAATGGAAGCTCCTTGAGGTCAGGTACTGCTTTTGTCTTTGTATTCTCAGCACTCAGAATAGCACCTGACACATAAAATGCTTGTTGAATTGGATTCAGGTGGGATAAGACAGGAACCCTAGACTCGCTCAGGTGAAATAATGGACCTACTTCTTTCCACTTTCAATAAGCATGTATTTTGGGCTCTTCATAGTCACTTTAGATGAGGCAGACACAAATTCCCACTGGGGTCTAATTTAGGACACCTTTGCCCCATGGCTCCAACCTTACATGCCCCTCAGCCTCATGCTTATTCTCTCCCAGGGACAGGATTAGAAAGGCATCGGTGAGAGGCCAGGCTTACCAAAGATCACAGAACCAGGAATTGTTCCCTGTCTCCCAGGTCCCCTGTTCACCTGCTACTGTTTGGGAACTCAGGACCAGTGCAGCATCCAGAATGGCCAGATTTCTCCGTAGTGTTAATGAAGGAATGGCCTATTACTCTGGATTTTAGGCATCACCTAAGTTTGTACCTGACATCCCAAGGAAAGGGACCTTCTTCTAGTGATGCAAAGTCTACCTAGAAAACCACAGTCAAATGAAATTCACTCATCTCCCTCCCCTCCATACTCATTCACAGCCCCCTTAGGGATCAGATTGCTGGGAGGCTCAATGAAATTGGTGCCTAAGGGCCAGATTCTCAGACACAGTCTGGCCTAGTGCTGGACTTGGCGTCAAAGAGACCTGTGCTTGAATGTCACATGGAGCACTTCCTAGCTGTGTGACCATGGGCAAGTCACAAGATCTTAGAACCAAAGCTGCAGAGGATCTCGGAGGCCATCTTGTGTGACTCCCCATTTTATAAATGAGGAAACAAGGTCAGAAAGGGAAAGTGACTTGTCCAAGGTCACAGAGATGGTAAATGTCTGGGGTAGGATTTGGACACAAGGCTTGCCTCCATAGCCAATTGTGTTTGTTTGTTTTTTTTAAACACTATACCATACTGCCTTCCAAGTCACATTATTACTCCTCCGTGTCTCAGTTTCCTCATTTATGAAATGAGCGTACTACCTGCAATGCCTACTTTGCGGGGCTGTTGTGAAACTCAATGGAGATTGTACATTTGTAAAACACACTGCCAACTTTAAAGTGCCTGATAAATGCCAGCTGTCCTTAAGTGTCAGAACCTTGGAGGGCTCCAATTTAAGAGGGCTTGGCAGTGGTACAAATTGAGAAGAAGGTCTTAAGTCTTAACCTACCACCCAGAGTTCTCGGAGAACAACAGATGATAAAGGCATGTGTGTGGCCCATTTGGGCTGCTGTCTGAGAGCAGCAGCTGAGGTGTCTCCTTTCTACTGTACAGTTCCCCCTTAGGGTTCATTTCTACCACTATGTCTACAGTTAACGAGATCTTGCCACTGTGATCTCATTGGAAGCAACTTGATTATTCACTTCTAATTTCAACGGCAGCACAGTTCCGGCAACATTGAGTGCGTCAGATTTGACTCCATCTCCCCAAATTAATTTCAGAGTAGTGGTAAGTCAAATGGCATATTTCTCAGTGCTTTTGTTAGAATGTGCTCATGTGCAGCAAACTGTGAAGAAAATGTAGTAATTAGAGGTTAAATTAATCTCTGACAGACAAGCAGCTTAGAAATGCTGGGTCCTCTTCACAAAACATGGCATCAAGCATGCCAGTTATTCAGAATGAAACACCTGAGACTGGCAACTTAGAAGTTTTAACTTCCTGTTAAAAAATCGATTGGTGTTTCCAGAAGCCAATGTTAACAATGAAATCACCTTTAAAAAATGCATGCTCAGACATTTTCGGCCCCTACGTGGTACTGGCCACCGTGAGTGGGCCTTCCTTGCTGGGGCTCCAGACAGCAACTTAAAAAAAAAAAAAAAAAAAAGACAAGCTAGAGTCTTTTCTGAAGCACTCATGTCTAGGCCCCCAGAATAATTGCTTTCAAACAAGTTTTAAATTACAGTACGCATTCTACAACTAACCCATAAACTTCCAATTCTGAATCCAACATGCCCCTCTGCTGCCCTAAGTGTTAAAAAAAGGAAAGGCCAAATTCATAAAGGGAGGATTACATTACAGGAAGATTCCAAATTCTATTCTATTCTATTCTGTCCCCAGGAGAGCTAGGCTTCTGCTACATTTAGTATCTTTATTATTCTCTCACGTCACCAAGACTAAACCACCTGTCAAGGGCCAATGGATTACTAATGGATTTCATAGGTGCTTCTAAACCTGGTCTCCCCACATAAGAGCCATAAGCAGGGATTTGGCCCTAGCACAGCCCCTGAAAAAGGTGGGGGACATGTTAATAAACAATAAACAACAACTCCTTCGTATGGCATTTTAAAGTTTGCAAAGCATTTTTCTCAAGATGACCCTGTGTGATGGACAAACTAAATGGAGAGGCGGTGAGAGAAGTGGAGACTTTTGAGACTGGGTGTAAGCATCTCCAAATGGAGAAATACCCCCCAAATATTTGTGGGCTTACAGTACCTCCCCAGGGAGGCAGTGACTTTCAATACTGATGGCACATGCCTTCAAGTTTCCAGCACTGTTGAGAACAAAGTCCAACTCCCCCCCCCCAAAAAAAAGATTTCCTTTAACATTATATATCCATCTGTCATACATTGGGATGTCAGGTACAAACTTTATCATGGAGACAACAAGTTTGTTAAAGGTCTCACAAATCTTTTTTATTTTTATTTTTCAGGGGAAAAAAAAAGACCCTGAAGCAGCGTAGAGGGCATTACCCAAAGCTTTAGCCTTGCCACACAAAACTGAAGCTGGCTTTTTTCCATCCTCCATTTTCCAAAGGATTATACATTACCTCCAAAGGTGGACAGTGTAGGAAAGTGGATTCCCTGGGTTCTAAACACCAAATCCACTCAATAGATTGAGTGACACAGAATGAAACAATAACACAGTTAACAACCTCCCCTGCTGAGGTCAATCCATAGCATGACTGTAACAGTCTGAAACTCCAGCTGTCTCTTCCTGAATTCAAGAGACATGTGGGGGTTGCTGTGGCCTTTTGGTCACCAGGTATTCTTGGAAAAAGGGGAAAAAAAACCCCAGCCATGTCCAAGTTGCAATTATAGTAAGATTGAATTTGAGTGTTTTTATAACCTTTTATTGGGTCTTCAATTTATATCTCATGATTAGAGATCATGAACAAATATTGAGTTCATACTATGCCTAATTCGCCACGGAAAATACAAAAGAAGTGCAACGGAAAGAGTGATGGATTGGGAGTTTTAGAGGATTTGAATTCTCTGCCATGTCTGCTATAGCTGTGTGACCATGGGCAGGTCACTTCACTTACCTGACTGAGCCTCTGAAAAATGAGGGGCCAGATGAGATGAACCGTCCAGCCC
The DNA here is from genome assembly GCF_900497805.2 of Vombatus ursinus. NCBI lineage: Eukaryota > Metazoa > Chordata > Mammalia > Diprotodontia > Vombatidae > Vombatus > Vombatus ursinus. The sequence continues at coordinate 5,732 of NW_020948475.1, read as the reverse complement.
CTTAGCTCTAAATCAATTTATGAAATCAAAAACTGCTGAACTTCATTTTTTTTCAACCGTAAAATGAGGCTAATGATGCCTACTGCTTACCTCACAGGGTTGTTGTGAGGATCACAGTACATGGAAAAGTGCTTTGCAAACAGTAAAGGTCTATAGAAAAATCAATCACTACTACAAGTTTGTTAAACAAAGTTCCTCTTTGCTCCTTCAAGGAGCTCACTGTCTAGGGGAGGGGTGTGAAGTTAACTAACAATAACAAGTGAATAATACAGCAAAGGAATAGGAAGGATGTAGGTAGGGATTATCCCCATTTTACAGAATGAGGACGTTGAAGTGGAGAGAGGTAAAGAGATTTGTACCCAGGTAAATCATGGAGGTACAGTCTCAAAACCACAGTCTTCTGACTCCAAGTCTAGGGCTCTTTCCACCATACCCTCTGGCAGTCTAATAAGGGGCTACTGTTAAGTTCTTCTCCTCCTTAGACGATTCAGGAGACAGAGTCCAGAGTCCCTAATTCAAACATTTGAGAATTCATGTAGAAATATACCTTCCTGTATGGTAGACATTTTCTTTAATGCAAACTCATGATGTTGAATCGACTGAGGCTCTGGAGTATTAAACCCTCCATCTAGCCACCAAAGACCTTGTAAGCTGCCACCAGGCTCCTCTATCTCTCGTCACACTAACCGAAAGCAATTTTCTCATAGAAACACATGGTAACTCATAGTTACACATGCTGTTTGGGTAGAGTTTAAATAGGTTCTGTTGCTTGTATGGGAAACTCCATTCCAAGTTTCAAACAAACAACCCATAGACGGATTCTCTACTTTGCTGCAAAGAGTGAGGGACTCCCTAGTCAAGGTTTATTAAACACCTGTGTGCACTTCTTTTTTTTTCTTTTCTTTTTTTAACCATTAAAAAGCTCTGATGAGACAGACCACTGAAAGTTCGCCAGAGCAAACTTCCAGAAAGAGTGAGTGACCTAATAAAAATGAAATTTTACTCTCCCTGTCCCCTAACCAGAAACTTTCTTTAGTCTTTTTTCCTGAAGCAACATTGGGAAAAGGTATATGTTTTCAAAGTTTATCTGCTCCTTCCAGATCATTCCCACTCAATGCAAAACCGTCAAGGGATATGCTTTGGTATATAACATCTGAACCGGTTGCTTTGGAAATTACTCAGAGGTCAGGTTTGGGGTGGGGAAGATGAAAGTTGTAAAATGAATCTCTGAAGAGATGGAAAGAGCTGTGAGAAGCAAGGAAGAAAAAATATAAATCAACTAGCTGATTTTTCTATTCTCTCCTCTGGCACCCCCCCCCCCCCCCCCAACTCCCCCGACACTTCAATAGCTCCGAGTTAGTTGACTGTATGATGAACAATACTCTATGTAAATACTATATAAATGCAAGTTACTTCTTCAAGTTCAGGCTAGTTTTCCTTGGAAGCCCTACTTAAGGCTCCCTTTTGCTCTGCTCCTTTTACAGGTGTTAAAGAAGATAAGCATTTGCATTCAGTTCTTTCCAGTTCATTCACTTTGCTGCAGTTTTCTCCTCAAAGTCCCATAGACTTTTAGGGACTTACTGTCGGAAAAATCAGAACCGTATTCCAACCGTGCTTTGAGATGTGTAAGAGAATACTTGAAAAACTTACAGTTGACTGGTGCTACCTAGGTTACCCCTCAATGGCATTGAAGCTGGTATATTAAGAGAAGTGTATGATGGGAATGGGTTTATTGTGCTGATCCATAGTAACCGACTCCTGTTCGGCCATCATTTATCTTGCGCACCAGCGACATATGGGTTTGTCTATTCACACTCTCAGCATTCTCTCTGCTCCAACAAACAGTCAGCCTTTTCTGCTTGGCTAAGGAGATTTTTTAGTTACATCCATTCTGTGTGTATCAACATTTATGGCAGCAAGATAATTGCTAAAGAACTCAGGGGGATAAAAGCTCCTTCTTCAGAACATAAGTCCCCAGCCCCCTTCCAATCAATATTCATATAAAGCAGGGCAATCGGCAAAACCTCGCATGGCCTTGAGTTCCCTAAAGTTTGAGATGTCATTAAACACACATACACACACAATTGGGAAATGGCTGAAAGAACTATGGTATATGAACGCAGGCGAAGATTACTGTGAAACAAGAAGTAACAAAGAGGAGGAACTGGTTATGCCTTAGGAAGATTTGTATATGAACAGATGCAAAGCCAAATCAACAGAACCAAGAAAACAACATCTACAATTACAACGACGTACATGACAAGATTGGCCAAAAGGAAGTTGAACTTGGAGTAATGGGAAAAACCAATGAAGGAAGGTTCTGGAGAAGAAATGTAGCTCCTTCCTTGAAAAAGAGAGATGGGGGACTGCTAGGACAGATTACTGTATACATTGTCAGATAAGATTTTGCATCAGGCGTTTTTGCTTAATTGGTTGTGTGTGCGAGCGTGTGTTATGTGTGTGTTTTTCCTTTCTCACAAGGGAGGGTTCAGGCTTTGGAGTGTATGAAATGATGGTGATGTAAAAACAAAGGCATCAATAAAATGTATTAAAACAACACACACACCAAGCCACACTAGGAGATGTGATCTAGCATTGAGTTCAGATACCCTTGTCTGAACAGGGAGTGGAGAATGAGCACTTTATCCTTTCAATTGTTGCTTAGATAAATGGAAAACAAATATGTCATACTGAAATGGTTTTTTCTCTCAGAAATAGGCAATTAATTTAAAATGATTGTGATGATTTGAATTGGTAAACTTACCAATTGGTTACTGGTTAAACCATTATAGGAAAAGCTGATCAAGGAAGTCCATATATGCCACAAGTCAGAATTTTAAAGAAGTATAACGAAAACTTTACATTTTCCTACTTTGCTTGCTGCTGAAACTTGCTGCAAATTTGCATTTCCTCTGTTCAATCCCTACCAGAGTTTCTATTGAGCTAGGTCATGGTATCTCCAGTAAGAAAAAAAAAATGATTTCAAAAGCTATGAAAATGTTGATTTCATTCATAGATGGCCTGAATGTTAGAGCTGTAAAGATTCAGGCACCTTCCTTCCCAGCTCAGCTCGGAAGCAGCCTTCCTAAGCCCCTCCTCCCAGCTGTTAATGCTCGTGAGATTATTTTGTATTTTCTTGCAATATACATGTTGTGTACATGGTGCATCTTCGGGGAGAATGCAAACTCCTTGAAGTCAGGGACATTTTCAGTATTGCTGTGGTTTTTTAGTTTTTGTTTTTGTTTTTGGGTGTCCAGTACCTAGCACTGTACAGGTGCCTAAATGTTTGTGGAACTCAATTGAATGGTTCAAAGCCCTTTATTTTACAAATGAGGAAACAAGCCCAGAGTAAATGAAATGCCTTGTCCGGAGTTATATAGTTGCCTGGTGGCAGGGCCAAGACGACAACCTAGGTGCCAATCCAATGCCCTTTAATTACACCACTGCAGCAGAATGAAAAAAAAAAAACCGCCCTCCCCCAATTACAAAGAGGCTTTACAATTTACACAGTGTGCAAGGCGGGTAGGGCTCACGACAAATGGAGCAGTCCTGATAATCTAAGTGTTTTGATTCCAAAACCTCGCTGCCTGAAGCCAATTTCTCTCTCTCTCCCTCCCTCCCTCCCTCTCTCTCACCTTCTCGCCTCCCCCCCTCCCCAGTACTCAAGTTTCTAAAGGATTTCTAAGCGGTGACTTAGAACCAGGTGCATTTCAGCACTTGAAATGCTCCGCCTCAACTGGAAGGTGGTTTTTATCAGTCTTGGGGTGGGGGTGGGGGGCACTAAATACGCTCTGGGCTACCAGAGGATTACTGCGGTTAGCTTTCAGTCTCCCACCTTGAGATGGGCTGCATTTATTTTTCTTCCCTGAGCAACAGGCTATTTCCTGGTTCAGTTTAAAAATTCAGTGACGTTCCTGTTTCAGCCCACACATCTGTGTCACTCTCAGCGTCAGTGGCAGGAAAACATTAGAAGTCACCCTTTGCTAATGCTTTCCTAACATGGAGTTTCCTTGTCTCTTCCGCCACCCTTCTCCTCCAACCCCAAACTGTCTTTCCCCCCTCCCAAACAAGAATCACTGAAAATGGGCACAGCCGGAAGGAGGGGATGATTTGTAAGTTAAGGAGATGCTGGAAGAAACAAAGCTACTGTTCTCTTAGCCTTTTCCCCCCCTCCTTCAAGGGGATGAGGAGTCAGCTCAAGTCCTTTAGAAGAACCACAGACTTCCTGACAAGCCCCTGAATCGCTCCCTGTCAACAACCCAACTGCCTACATTCCCAGGGAAAAACAGCATCCTGGCCTGGATGTTTAAGGAGATGCTGGGATTCCGCACATACCCAGAGGCGGCAGCATACAGGGAACTGGGAGAGGAGTGAGCCATTCAGGAGCTTCCAAAGCAACAGGGCGAGGCAATAGGATTTTCTCAAAGGGGGAAAAGTTATGTCCTCAGCAAACTCGAGGCTTCGGGAGCAAGGTGGCGTGCCCCTTTAAGGGGAAGAGGCCACTTAGCTCCTCGGCCTGGCAGTACAGAGTAGGGCAGAGAGAGGGGCAGGTTCAAGGCCACTCCAGCGCCTCCCTCACCGAGGTACCATATGTTCTCTAGCTCACATCAACAGCTTTATGGCCCCATCCTCTTGCTCCAGAAGGGAAAAGCAAAACGCGGAGTCCCAGGCGGAGCCCGGGGTTTCACACTTCTATCATTCCCTTAGAGTTTTAGGGGCCTGGCTGTGGGGTCTCTAGAGTTTCTCTCAGGCTGGGGAAGTGTCCAGCTACCACTATTCTAACCATCTTCCAGGAATGAGAAAAGGGGTGGAGGGAGGCGGAGGGGAGGACAGGGAGTGAAGAGAGGAATGGGGGAGCCATGGGAGGGAGCAGATAGCAGCAATGTTTCCATGGGATGAAACTGGAGAAAGAGGGGGCAGGGGCGGGGGCGGGGGCAGACCCGGGGGGGCGGGGCATGCTAAGCACAGGATTCTTCCTTCAGTCAGAGCCAAGCCAACCTCTCGGAGTTCTGACTACCGCCCCCTTCTCCTTATTGGTCACTTATTCTTATTGTCAGGCTTCCCTTCAACAAACACTTCCTGAAGAGTGGGTTCGCATCTCGGGTCGAATACAGCACGGATTACAAAGTGTCTCTTTTACTCAAGTTGCTCCCTAACCCTGTCTTATACAGTCAGCTGGGGGCGGGGGGCGGGGGAGAGGCAGGTGTAAAGAACATAGGACGGCCACACGATTCCCTCCAAAGAAAGCCCTTGGGGAGTTTTAAACCCAAGTAGGGACAAACCCAGGGAAAGAGGGGGAAGGAGGGTGAGGAGGCATCCGAGCTGCTAGTGTGGCAGCAGCTCTGGCACTGGGCAAGGGTAGTTGCTCGGGTCCAGGCAGGGAAGGCGAGAGAAGCACCGCACCCCCTGTTCCACCAAGAGACACGCACAAGATATTTCTCTAAACCCGGGTCCAGCGAAAAGACAGTATTCTGCTGCAGAAGCTCGCCTACAAGAAGGGCGGGGGGAGGGGAAGAAGGAGGAGGAGGAGGGAGAGGACCGGATTAGTTTTGAAAAAGCACTTGGGCCTCCTAGCAGTGCGCTAGAGCCATAGCGAGCAGGATCAGTGCCCCCTACTGGCGAGGCAGCTCGCTTCAGGGCCACGATAGGGTGCCCGTTTGGGTTAAAGGTGCTGTGCCAACTGTACTGGGAGAAACGGAGGAAACTGACATGCTCAGTATCTAACAGTGAGG
>NW_020948474.1:0-6098 GCF_900497805.2 Vombatus ursinus | reverse complement strand
CCCTGGAGCGTCTCAGAAGCCACTTCGAGACAACCACCCCCTGCCGCCTCCCCCCTTCCCCTCACTACAACCTCCTGGGAAACAAAGGGGCTTTTTATTAAACAGATTGTTCAGAAGGGCAAGGGGGGGAAGGGGGGAATCGAAAAAAAACTAAGACAAAAAAAAGTGCCTGCCTCCTAGGAGCCCTGAGCCTTGAGCCCTTCGAATAGGAAAGGCGGTAGGTTACCGTCACTCTTAGCCTACTGCCCAGGCAACATCTCTAAGGAAACTGGGGAGCAGCCCCGGGCCTGGCACTTTGCCAGGACTACAGCTTCTCCCCTGGACCAGTGATCAGCACCCCAATGTTGGGCTCATTGATCTTCCAAGGTCCCTTCCAGTTGTAAACCCCGGTGATCCCATGCCAGCCTCGTTCCCTGCTTCAGCTTTCGTTGTGAGTGCCAGGCTGCGGGTGGAGGTAGAGACGGCTTAGAAGGGAAGGTGCGGAGTGCGATGCATTGCTCCCCCTGGCCCCGATCTTCGTAAAAATAAGTCAGGGGCCCCGGAGGCAACATCAGAGGCAGCAGGAATCTTCCCAGCTACAATGGAGATCGCGAAACGAGTCAACCAGGGACTTGTTTACACAGGGGCTGTCTCACTCCAGGTCCTAATCACAGGGTGAGAAAGCTGGAGCCGGGCACAGGCTCTTACTCCTAGTCTGGAGGAGATTTCCCAGGGAGCTTCATCTGCGCTCACTGGGGTCCACTCGGCTCTACATTCCCTTCAAGGACTCGGAACCAAAAACTGTGGCCCCCTCCCCCCTAAACTCTTCCAGAATAACTCGGGCTCCGGGAGACTTTGGCTACGTCTTTTGTTCAAATACTGCTGTGTTCCGTACGCTTTGCTCTCGCTTCTAAACACTATCCACTAACCTGCTTGCCCTGACCGAAAATAGCCGGGGTTGTTCGTTCGTTCTTTTTTTTTTAATTAAAAAAATTTTTTTTAAAGATAAAACACTGCCAACGACTCGCTTCTTTCTGATTCACCTGATCCCCCTTTTAGGACCCATTCCTGGCCTGACTGTATACCCGAAGTCTCCCCCCACTCCCAACGGCTTTCATTTGGTCACCTCTGTCTGAGCGAAGTTTCCATCTCAAACCCCCAAGAATTCAGCGAAAAGCAACCGTTGGGCAGCCTTCTGTTTACACAGGGAAATCACGACTTCAAGGGCTAAGTTTATTGGTAGTCTAATCCTATTAGTGTCTGTTCAGTCAGCATTTAATCTAGGATAAAAATCGGGCAGTATCTATTGCTATCCCAGGCTATTTTCAGCTATACTGCATCTGAGAACAATGTACGAGCCTAACAGCAGCAAAAGTAGCTTTGGGGGGAGCTTCCCGTACTCCGAACCCCACCGCCAGACTGGCCAAGATCGAACTAGGGTCACTTGAGCCTTTAGTGGGGTTCTCTGGTGAGCCAGGCTGGCGGAGGGAGAGCCCTGCCCGGGACTGCCTTTCCGAGAAAGAGGAGGGGAGGGGGCGTGGAGGGTAGAGTAATAGCCATACATAGGGGCTAGGAGACACTTGCTGATTTGAACGGTACAGTGGGGTGGGGGGCTGAGCAGTTTTCAGCCTCTAGCCTCCAGTGCGGCACCTGCCCTCCCCAACAGGCACAGAACTGAATCCAGACTCTTGTTGAGATAACTAGGCACTGCACTTGATCTGCTTCCTCGAGAAAGTCCTCGCTCTGCCCCCACTTACTCGATTGTTGGAATCACCTGAATTTAACCACCATTTTCGACAGTTAGCATAATGGGGAAGAAATTTCCCGGAGGGAGAAGAGGCTCGGCAGCAGATGTAAGGGTCTGCTGGACCTAACTACCTCGATACCCCCACACCCAAGAGCAAATAGCTAGCGGAGAGGCTTGCAGGTGGACCCGCTGAAGACATCCCTAGGTAGGCTACTTTTGCAGTCAGGCTCTGATCAAACTTTAGAGGCTTTCCCCCTCCCCCCGCCCCTTCCCCAACTGGTGATCAGTGATTCAAAACATAATAAATGAGGGGGGAAAGGGAGCCTTGGTAAAAGTCGCTACTGGGAATTATTTCAACAGCCAGTACTTTTCTGATGCTTATTCATTCTGAATGCTCTCAAGGTCCTTACCGTAATGTGGGGCTCCATCCGCGGTGCTTCTATCAGCTGAGAAACCAGCAGCATCTTGAACTGGTGATCCACCAGCTTTTAGTTCCACTTTGGCTTTGTATGTGACAAAACCCCCAGCTGCAAACCCCGATAAAGGGACTGGCTGATTGCGTGCCCCCACCCCCTTCCCCCCTTTCTCCTCTTAGGTTCCAGACAAGTTCATTCTGGCGTTGCAGTTTGCTAATGATTCACTGTCTGTCTCAATCTGTTCACTACATTTCCATCAGCCCACAGCCTCCCCGCTCAGAAGGTGGAGTTTCTGGGGTTTAAGTTACTGATAGGCATTTCTCACTGCTGTGTCACTCAAAGAGGAGGAGACACAGTACACACCACACCCCCCACCCCCCCCACGCACAAGCACACGAACAAACTGAGAAGCTGCTCCAGCCTTAAAGGAGAAGTCACTCAGTGTCTCTCTCTCCCTCTCCCTCTCCCTCTCCCTCTCCCTCTCCCTCTCCCTCTCCCTCTCCCTCTCCCTCTCCCTCCCCCTCCCCCTCCCCCTCCCCCCCTCCCCTGTCCCCTGTCCCCTCTCCCCCCTTTCAAGTAAGTCCCTTCTCACTCTTGTAAGAATCAGATGTCCCCTGGGAAGTTAGAAATTATCCATACAGGGAGGGAGTGGATGGGTCACAATAGCAAAGAGTAAAAGCCTAGAAAGTGAGGAGGGAGAAGAGGTGGGAGGGAGGGAGAGGGGGAGAGAGAGAGAGAGAGAGGGAGGGAGGGAGGGAGAGAGAGAGAGAGAGAGAGAGAGAGAGAGAGACCTACCTCTACTGGCCAATTCTACTACTGATGTCTTCATTGTGGTTATTTCATTTCCTAAGTGAACCCAAACTAGAGCATTCTAACTTCCGTGGATAAAAATGCACGAAGAAGGAATCTAACTCTTCTTGTAATATGTACCTTAGAGGGAATCCTCTCATTTGGCTATTGTCATTCCTTAAATGGAGGCGGGCAAACTTTCTCCTTTTCAGGGGGACCAGCTTCTGGTTAGGAAAAGGGGAGAAATTCCCTTAGTTAAAAATGCACACACACACACACACACACACACACACACACACACACATACACACACACACACACACACACACACACACACACACCCCTGCCCCCAGAGGGAAATCCGGGTTACTAGGCTGGGAGCGGTGTAGCTGGCCTCTTGACTTTCTGACTTTTCAGCCTCTATCTATAAATCTGCCAGAAGGCAAGTTGACTTTCCTGGAGCTGTGTAAAGAAAGCTTGAGAGCTGGCCGAGGGAGAGTTTTGAAAGAACATCTGCCCAAGGACAGGGGTTGAAGCAACATTGAAGCCTTCCCATTAAAACACATAGATATCCCAGGGAGGCAAGTCTTGTAAAACCGGGTGAGGGCACCTCATTTTTTCCCGATTATGAGATCGTCTAGCCTTTGCAGGGGTCACTTTCGGGATCTCCTTGTTTTCCTATGGAAAATGAGGGAGTGAGACATGGAACATCCCATTCTAGCCACGACATTCTGCTATCCTCAATCCCTTCTCCTCCCCCGGCTTTGGGTTCCTCCTCTTCACGATGCTTGGGGGGTTGTGGTAAATAATTTAGCTGCAGGGTCTCTTCTAGACCTGACATTCTATTATATTAATACACTTCCCATCTTTGGGTCTGTGTCCTCCTTTATAAGAATGCACTATATGACCCTAAGGTCTTCTCTAGCACTGACATTCTATGATTTTTAGGTTAAAAACTGGCCTTAAGGCTAGAGTCTTACAGTATGACCAAGGGTTTGTTTGGAAATGTCACCTGAAAACAGGATGAAATGCTCTGATACCCACCCCACCCTTACATTGGTTAAATACCTGGAAGGTGAAGCTAGCTTGGGGAGGGGGGAGGGTTAAGAACAGAAATCTCAGGATCACTCCTGCTTTGAACAAGATGGCTAAACCAAGATACAAGAGGAACAATCATGCCTTTATGCCTGTCACATAAGATTTTTTCTGAATTGTGGATTTCTTGTGGACTTTTTTTCTCATTTGCTTTTACTTGACATTCATTTTACCCAGGAACATATTTTTTCCTTTAAAATTTTTTTAAATAGGGAACAATTATCCTAGGTGCCCAAGAGCTATTGGTTTTACAATTCTGGCACCTCCCTGAGTACCCAATACAAAATACACAGCAATGGATAAGACTTTGATGGCAGCTTAGGTAACAAAATCCACTTTAGAGACACTCAAGAGACTTGGAAACCAACAGCTGGGTGCCTGAGTGCTGGGAGAGAGGCAAATCTTGAGAAGACATATTCCCTGTTGTCTTAGAAATTGAGTTTTATAAGGGGACACATAGACAACAATATTCCACCAGAAGAATGTAAACTGCTTGGGGTCAGGGATTGGTTTTCATTTTGTCATAGCATCCCTAGTGCCCAGCACAAAGCCTGGAACATAGTAGACACTTAACGCATGTTATTGGATTTGTTTGGATTCATGTTACATGGTAAGTGCCTTACAATGGTATGTGACATAGGAGGAAGAAAGTCGTTACTAGTGAAGACATTAGGGAAAGCTTTTTGGGTAAGATGGCGTTTGAATTGATCTTTAAAATGTGGATAGGAATTCAGTGGACAAAGATAAGAAGGGAGAACATTCCAACCACAGGGAAGTGTGAGCAGAGAGGCATTGAGAAAGGAGAGCTTGGGTATATTCAGAGGGAAGAGTTGTCCAATTGACTGGAGCATAGAGAACATAGAGGAGAGTAACATGAGATAAGGCTTAGAAAGGTAGATTTTAGAGGGCCTTGAAGACTATGCAAAGGAGTCTGAATACACTTGATGAAAAAGAAATACGAAGAGTGACATCTACCCAAACCCATGACCGCCTCCACCCCCAGTGCTGAACACTGTTAGGAACAGGATAGTTCTACCTTACTCCGGCTGTTAGCACAGCCATATATGTCATGAAGGAATCGCTCTGCACTTCTCACAAAAACAAAACACAATCCCCTCCCTTTTCGCATGGGTTGAAATTGGGCCTCACTATTTCCTTTCAAGTGTTTTCTTCAGTTTCCTGAAGGGGGCGTGGCTTCCCAGTTGGCCTTACAGCACAGGAATCATTTACTACTTGAGCAGCAGGTTGAACTGTCCAACTCATAACCTGTAACCCGAAAACTCCCAGCCCAGTTTAGGAGAATATCAGTGGGTATAAAAATAGTCACACAGTGTTACTCAAATGGGAGAAAAAAGAGGAAGCTGTTTGTATTGGCTGTTTTGAAATTAACTGGACTTCATTTAGGCTTATGCCTATTCCCTGTAATCTTTCGTATGATGACACCCGCAGACAACAAGTTTTCACTGCCAAGTTACAGCTAATCTATGTTTCCCTTTTCACTAGGCTGGAATTTCCTATTCTTTCCGAGAGCCCGGAGGACCACTGAATTGACCATGATGACTGCATAACATCTTAGTGAAACTGTGCGTAAAAGCTTTGTTAGCTTATGTGTGGCTCATGTTAAAAGAATTTGATATCTGAAGGCATCTCAAACTCAACGTGTCCTGAACAGAACTCATTGTCTCCCCTGCCCCCCATACTCTCCCCTTGACTGCACTCTCCTATTTCTGTTGAGGACACAACCATTATTCACTCTCCTGGGTTTGTAACTTGTTGAGGAGTTGAGGAGTCATCCTCAACTTCTCATTCTCCCTCATCCCATATATTCTAATAGTTGTCAAATCTTGCTTCTTCTACCTCTGAAACATCTATCAAATCTGCCCCTTTCACTCCTAACACAATCATCACTTCAGTTTAGGACCCAATCACCTCTTGCCAGGTCTCCTGAAAGGTCACCCGCCCCTGGTCTCTTTCTATGCCTATGAAAAAGTCCAAATTCTCTCCAAAGTTCCCAAGATCCTTATCTGGTCAAAAGGCAGAAGAAACTTTGTATCTCTAGCACTTAGTACAGT
>NW_020948473.1:0-13961 GCF_900497805.2 Vombatus ursinus | reverse complement strand
GGGTTTTTCAAGAGTAGATGGGGTCAACATACAATGGCATTTGTTTAAAAGGAATAGTCTTATTTAATTACATTTTTCCTAACTCCTGAAGCATGGCTTCAATTTCCATTTTAATATGCATGACCATAGGAGATATCAAGTAAGCACAGAGTCATCTGTGACCAAACTTCTCTCAGTAAACAGTGCCAAAAGCCCTAGTTCTTTAACATGAAAAGACAATTAGGCAGACAGTTTTGTTTGGGGGGCTGGATGGCCCCAGTAACTGATGGAAGGAATCACATTTTTCCCCCCACAGCTGCCATTTTGTCTCCACAAAAACCAATATTTTTCCTTAGAGGCAGCCTATAAATGCTGGGTTTGGAGTTAAGATACCTGGGTTAGAATCCTGGTTCATACTAGCCATATGACCCTGGGCAAGTCCCTTCATCTCTGTGCGCTCTATAAAATGAGGAGTGATAGTATGTGGACTCAAGAGTGTCATGGGAGTGCTATGGGTTTCTGATTCATAATCTTTCAGTTTCAATTAATGAGACAGATGAAAGGACCTTTGAGCGTCTGAGATCATTCACAGAATCGCAGCTCAGAGAGCTAGGAGCCAGTAAGTCTAATCCCCTCATTTCACAGAGGAGGAAACTGAGGCTCAGGTAGATTAAGAAAGTTGCTCAGAGTCACTCAGGGAGTAGCCCACATTTTACAAGAGGTGCAAATAGACACGGAAATGGGAGCAATTGGCCCAGAGCCCCAGAGTTAGTCTGGACTAGCCCCACTATCTCCCATATTACCAGCCAGCGCTCTCTCCAGCACACCACACTGTCTGCATTTTTGAAACGTTAGAGTTAGTGTTACAGGATTTTCTGTACCTTCACTGACAATAGCAGTTTCATTTAGTATCTGGAATCTCAAAGCAAGACTCAGGGTGGCAGAAAAGCTCAATTTCAGGTATTGCTCTAACCTGGGTAGCTATGTGACCCTGGGCAAGTCACTTCTCAGTGCTCTAGGCAACTAAGTTGCAGAGTAGATGCTACTTTGGTAGAGGAAGTTCCTCACCATGGGCTCTCCTACCAATGAAATCAATGGTCCATATGGATCCCCTTGGTGGGGGGTGGGGGGAAGGTACTACATACATTAACCTCATCTGATTCTTGAAATCCTGTGAGGCAGATACAAAAATTCATATTCCCATTGTAGAGATGAGGAAACTAAGGTGCTGAGAGGTTAGTTTTCCCAATATCACATAGCACTCCAGGCTTCTGGCCTAGCATCCTTGTTGCCATACCCTGATGCTTCCCTTAAAGGGGAGCAAATTTTTAATAAGTCTCCCTAAATCTAGGGGACAGGGAGAAGGGATCAAAGAAAAATATTCATAGAGTCAGTGAACATGAGATAATTAAAACAGGGTAATTTTTGTAAGGACCTTATGAGCTAGAGTTTGCTGACAGTTTTCTGTGATAAAATATTAAAGAACTAACAAAGTATTCTCCTGGGTGACAACAGCCTGAAGACTAAGGGCCTCTTTGAGACAAGACAAAGTGCTCTACAACACAAAAATGAAGGATGGGTTTCCTGGCTTTTTGTTCTAGGGGTTGGGATCAGACAAAGGAACAGATTTATATAAAGTTGGTCTTAAAAATAGGTCTATTTGTTGAAAATACAATGATTTCCAATGGTTCTCTGAGGACCTTGCCATTATTCAAAATGTTTTCTTTTCAATTAGACCTCAAGTGCCATAGGTTCTGAGTTTGGATTTGAATAATAACAACAGCTGACATTTATGCAGCTTCCAGCATTCCCTTCTTAAGAACCCTGGGAGGTAAAGGTACTATTGATGTAATTATCCCCATTCCTTAGAGAAAACTGAGGTTCACAGAGGTAAGTGCCTCACCCATAGACACAAAGCTAATAAGACTGCCTCAGAGTTCCTGGTCGCAAAAACATTGAGTACAGAATGTGACAAGAACTAAAACAACTGACTTTTCCCTATTTCAATTCAAGAGTATCAAACTCAGTTTCTCCTGTTGGGCCATGAGTGAACATCTTGCAGAAAGAAGAGGAATAAACATTCTCTTTTTGTAAGTAACTCTTTGGCAGCCAGAGATCAAAGTCAATCCCAACAGTACTCTGTGGAAGTGGTAGCACCTTCATTCTGGCAGATGAAGAAACTGAGGTCCAGGGTGGTCGAGTGACTTGCCCAGAGGCACAAAGCTAAAAAGTGTCAGGGCCCGAAGTCTAACCTAGGCTTTGGAAGTTCAGTGCTCTTTCCACTAGTGGCCGGAGAGCCTTGCGGAATGATTTTTTTCAGGGAGATGGGAAAATGGAGGAGTGGAGGTGGGTACATCAGGCCTTTAACAATCAAGGGAGCCATTCAATTCCCCCCGCCCATAAAATCAGGAGGCAGAAGGGAGTAGAGTAGTTATGCTTTCTCTCTCTGGGCCTCAGTTTTATCTTCTAGAAAATAAGGGAGTTAGAATAGCTTCTTCCTAAAGTCTCTTCCTGCTTTGATGTTCTGCAAATCTACAAATAGCAGGTGAAACTCCAAATTCCCTGAAATATTTGAAAAAGGGCAGCACAGTTGATATCTTTTTAGTTTGATTAGAATAATAATAGTTTATTTTTAAATAGATAAGATTTAAAAAAATAAGGGTGAGGTCCTTGCTATTTGAAATGATTTCATTTTTTATTTCCATTAAGAGAAATAAAGAGGTTTGAGAAATGTATTTTTGTCTTAACAATGTAAAAAATCTGGAAACTGCAGTAAAGCCAGAAACAGGTGGCCAATATGAGGCACACATTTCTCTTTATCATATGGAATTACTGAGGCCCAGAGAGGAAAAGGTCACACAGCCAAGTTATAGGCAGAGTTTGGGTCTCTGGGTACTAGAATACAGTATTTGGTTTGTTTTGGTTTTTTTTTTTTTATACTAAGCCATGCTGCATATAGGTTATATCTTGTCCATATGATTTCATGACATTTACTGAGTATATAAAGAGTTTGCTTTTTTTTCCCTAAGAGTCAAATGACTGAAAATTAAATTTTGTCTCAGACTTTGGAGAATTTCATGTTCTCTACTGCTTCCTCTTTAGAAGTGCAGGGACTATTGGAGACTCCTAGAATGTTGCAAATTCAATTCCCATGTTCCAGAAACATTTAAGTGCCTTCTGAGTACCAGACCCTATGCTAGGTGTTGGAGATACATAGGCATGGATGAAAGTCTCCTCCCTCAAGGAGCTCGCTTTCTCTAAGAAAACAAGAGGTGCTAGATAGCTGGAAGAGCTCCCGGGATGGCAAGATGCTGAAAGCAAATTGTTCAACATGCTCCTCCCACGGTTGTTGTTGTCTTTTTTTAAAGGAACCCCTCAATCAGTTCAAGAGAAAGCAAGGGTGCTGACCACCACAGCCCGCCCCCCCCCCCCCCCCCATACAATTAGTTGGGATGAGAGGCAGGATTTATTCTCTCTGGGGCAGCTAGGTGGCCTGGTGGAGGGAGCACTGGGCCTGGAGTTAGGAAGAAATGAGTTCAAAACCGTCTTCAGACACTTACTAGCTGTGTGACCACAGGAAAGTCGCTTTGCCCTGTTTGCTTCAGTTTCCTCATCTGTAAAATGAGTTGGAGAAAGAAATGGCAAACCACCCCAGTATCTTTGCCAAGAAAATCCCAAAAGGGGTCAGGAAGAGTCAGACTGCTGCCCAAAAACCAACTGAAAAAAACAAGGTCTCTGTTATACCACTCAGCCCCTTATCTTAATTATTAGAACAATAATAGCTGACTTGAAGTTTTAAGGTTTGCAAAGCACTTCACAGCATAATCTCATTTGGTCTTCAGGACAACCCAGTGAGGTAGGTGGTAGTATTCTCCCCAGCCTCAGTCAACTGATTTAACTACAGTCACCCAGCTAGGAAATGTCTAAGGCAGGATTTAACCCTGTCTTCTTGACTCCAAGGATACATACCATGCTACCGTGTGTCACATTGCCTCTAGACATGTAACAAAATAGCCGGCTCCCTTCCAGTTCTCCAGCACCAATAAATAGTATGGAAGCTTTCTTGACAACAAGGACTGGTTTCCATTTTTGTAGCCCTAGTACCCAGAACAGGGGTGGGGATCTTGCATCCTCGAGGCCACACGTGGCCCTCCAGGTCCTCAAGTGAGGTCGCACTTCCTCGCCTCTGACCTAGAAGAATGCCTTATAGTAAGGGCTTAATGCCTACTTGTTGGATGGACTAAAAATTACTATCTAAAGATAACTTCAGCTGCCATCTCCTGAAATGGGATGCTGAAGGCAGAAAGCCTTCCCAACTTAGAAAGCTGGAGTTTCTTTGCACATCTGATCAATTTTGTTATAGTGCTCAAGCAGATAAAAACAAAGGAGATGAGCTAATGTGGCACTGTGGATATGATAGCTAGGAAATCAAAGGATTTCAACAGAGTTGAGGGTTGTTTCTCCAAGGCCAGTGACAAACCCATCCTGATTGGAATTTTAGTTAGGCAAACTGGTCAAGGTCCATGGGGGGAGGGGAGGAGAGACAGACATGGAATGGGGAGGCCAGGCACCTGGAAGACAATCTTAGTCCAGTTCACAATTTTGCCAAAGGCTGGTCAACCACTGCAATTTAGATTGAGCCCAAGGGGGAAAAGAAGCAATGGACTCTGGGGTCAGAAGAACAGGGGCTTCTGGCCAAGTCATTTCATAAATTCCCAACTGGGATGTTGTAAGGCTAAATATGGCAATACAAATTTAGCCCTTTCCCCTCTCACTCCTCTCCCCCCCATCTTCACCCTACCCTCTGGAATTGTTTTTTATTTTAAAATATTTTTTTATTTACTTATCTGTGGACTTGTTTCTCCCCAATAGAATGGAAGCTCCTTGAGGTCAGGTACTGCTTTTGTCTTTGTATTCTCAGCACTCAGAATAGCACCTGACACATAAAATGCTTGTTGAATTGGATTCAGGTGGGATAAGACAGGAACCCTAGACTCGCTCAGGTGAAATAATGGACCTACTTCTTTCCACTTTCAATAAGCATGTATTTTGGGCTCTTCATAGTCACTTTAGATGAGGCAGACACAAATTCCCACTGGGGTCTAATTTAGGACACCTTTGCCCCATGGCTCCAACCTTACATGCCCCTCAGCCTCATGCTTATTCTCTCCCAGGGACAGGATTAGAAAGGCATCGGTGAGAGGCCAGGCTTACCAAAGATCACAGAACCAGGAATTGTTCCCTGTCTCCCAGGTCCCCTGTTCACCTGCTACTGTTTGGGAACTCAGGACCAGTGCAGCATCCAGAATGGCCAGATTTCTCCGTAGTGTTAATGAAGGAATGGCCTATTACTCTGGATTTTAGGCATCACCTAAGTTTGTACCTGACATCCCAAGGAAAGGGACCTTCTTCTAGTGATGCAAAGTCTACCTAGAAAACCACAGTCAAATGAAATTCACTCATCTCCCTCCCCTCCATACTCATTCACAGCCCCCTTAGGGATCAGATTGCTGGGAGGCTCAATGAAATTGGTGCCTAAGGGCCAGATTCTCAGACACAGTCTGGCCTAGTGCTGGACTTGGCGTCAAAGAGACCTGTGCTTGAATGTCACATGGAGCACTTCCTAGCTGTGTGACCATGGGCAAGTCACAAGATCTTAGAACCAAAGCTGCAGAGGATCTCGGAGGCCATCTTGTGTGACTCCCCATTTTATAAATGAGGAAACAAGGTCAGAAAGGGAAAGTGACTTGTCCAAGGTCACAGAGATGGTAAATGTCTGGGGTAGGATTTGGACACAAGGCTTGCCTCCATAGCCAATTGTGTTTGTTTGTTTTTTTTAAACACTATACCATACTGCCTTCCAAGTCACATTATTACTCCTCCGTGTCTCAGTTTCCTCATTTATGAAATGAGCGTACTACCTGCAATGCCTACTTTGCGGGGCTGTTGTGAAACTCAATGGAGATTGTACATTTGTAAAACACACTGCCAACTTTAAAGTGCCTGATAAATGCCAGCTGTCCTTAAGTGTCAGAACCTTGGAGGGCTCCAATTTAAGAGGGCTTGGCAGTGGTACAAATTGAGAAGAAGGTCTTAAGTCTTAACCTACCACCCAGAGTTCTCGGAGAACAACAGATGATAAAGGCATGTGTGTGGCCCATTTGGGCTGCTGTCTGAGAGCAGCAGCTGAGGTGTCTCCTTTCTACTGTACAGTTCCCCCTTAGGGTTCATTTCTACCACTATGTCTACAGTTAACGAGATCTTGCCACTGTGATCTCATTGGAAGCAACTTGATTATTCACTTCTAATTTCAACGGCAGCACAGTTCCGGCAACATTGAGTGCGTCAGATTTGACTCCATCTCCCCAAATTAATTTCAGAGTAGTGGTAAGTCAAATGGCATATTTCTCAGTGCTTTTGTTAGAATGTGCTCATGTGCAGCAAACTGTGAAGAAAATGTAGTAATTAGAGGTTAAATTAATCTCTGACAGACAAGCAGCTTAGAAATGCTGGGTCCTCTTCACAAAACATGGCATCAAGCATGCCAGTTATTCAGAATGAAACACCTGAGACTGGCAACTTAGAAGTTTTAACTTCCTGTTAAAAAATCGATTGGTGTTTCCAGAAGCCAATGTTAACAATGAAATCACCTTTAAAAAATGCATGCTCAGACATTTTCGGCCCCTACGTGGTACTGGCCACCGTGAGTGGGCCTTCCTTGCTGGGGCTCCAGACAGCAACTTAAAAAAAAAAAAAAAAAAGACAAGCTAGAGTCTTTTCTGAAGCACTCATGTCTAGGCCCCCAGAATAATTGCTTTCAAACAAGTTTTAAATTACAGTACGCATTCTACAACTAACCCATAAACTTCCAATTCTGAATCCAACATGCCCCTCTGCTGCCCTAAGTGTTAAAAAAAGGAAAGGCCAAATTCATAAAGGGAGGATTACATTACAGGAAGATTCCAAATTCTATTCTATTCTATTCTGTCCCCAGGAGAGCTAGGCTTCTGCTACATTTAGTATCTTTATTATTCTCTCACGTCACCAAGACTAAACCACCTGTCAAGGGCCAATGGATTACTAATGGATTTCATAGGTGCTTCTAAACCTGGTCTCCCCACATAAGAGCCATAAGCAGGGATTTGGCCCTAGCACAGCCCCTGAAAAAGGTGGGGGACATGTTAATAAACAATAAACAACAACTCCTTCGTATGGCATTTTAAAGTTTGCAAAGCATTTTTCTCAAGATGACCCTGTGTGATGGACAAACTAAATGGAGAGGCGGTGAGAGAAGTGGAGACTTTTGAGACTGGGTGTAAGCATCTCCAAATGGAGAAATACCCCCCAAATATTTGTGGGCTTACAGTACCTCCCCAGGGAGGCAGTGACTTTCAATACTGATGGCACATGCCTTCAAGTTTCCAGCACTGTTGAGAACAAAGTCCAACTCCCCCCCCCCAAAAAAAAGATTTCCTTTAACATTATATATCCATCTGTCATACATTGGGATGTCAGGTACAAACTTTATCATGGAGACAACAAGTTTGTTAAAGGTCTCACAAATCTTTTTTATTTTTATTTTTCAGGGGAAAAAAAAAGACCCTGAAGCAGCGTAGAGGGCATTACCCAAAGCTTTAGCCTTGCCACACAAAACTGAAGCTGGCTTTTTTCCATCCTCCATTTTCCAAAGGATTATACATTACCTCCAAAGGTGGACAGTGTAGGAAAGTGGATTCCCTGGGTTCTAAACACCAAATCCACTCAATAGATTGAGTGACACAGAATGAAACAATAACACAGTTAACAACCTCCCCTGCTGAGGTCAATCCATAGCATGACTGTAACAGTCTGAAACTCCAGCTGTCTCTTCCTGAATTCAAGAGACATGTGGGGGTTGCTGTGGCCTTTTGGTCACCAGGTATTCTTGGAAAAAGGGGAAAAAAAACCCCAGCCATGTCCAAGTTGCAATTATAGTAAGATTGAATTTGAGTGTTTTTATAACCTTTTATTGGGTCTTCAATTTATATCTCATGATTAGAGATCATGAACAAATATTGAGTTCATACTATGCCTAATTCGCCACGGAAAATACAAAAGAAGTGCAACGGAAAGAGTGATGGATTGGGAGTTTTAGAGGATTTGAATTCTCTGCCATGTCTGCTATAGCTGTGTGACCATGGGCAGGTCACTTCACTTACCTGACTGAGCCTCTGAAAAATGAGGGGCCAGATGAGATGAACCGTCCAGCCCCTTAGCTCTAAATCAATTTATGAAATCAAAAACTGCTGAACTTCATTTTTTTTCAACCGTAAAATGAGGCTAATGATGCCTACTGCTTACCTCACAGGGTTGTTGTGAGGATCACAGTACATGGAAAAGTGCTTTGCAAACAGTAAAGGTCTATAGAAAAATCAATCACTACTACAAGTTTGTTAAACAAAGTTCCTCTTTGCTCCTTCAAGGAGCTCACTGTCTAGGGGAGGGGTGTGAAGTTAACTAACAATAACAAGTGAATAATACAGCAAAGGAATAGGAAGGATGTAGGTAGGGATTATCCCCATTTTACAGAATGAGGACGTTGAAGTGGAGAGAGGTAAAGAGATTTGTACCCAGGTAAATCATGGAGGTACAGTCTCAAAACCACAGTCTTCTGACTCCAAGTCTAGGGCTCTTTCCACCATACCCTCTGGCAGTCTAATAAGGGGCTACTGTTAAGTTCTTCTCCTCCTTAGACGATTCAGGAGACAGAGTCCAGAGTCCCTAATTCAAACATTTGAGAATTCATGTAGAAATATACCTTCCTGTATGGTAGACATTTTCTTTAATGCAAACTCATGATGTTGAATCGACTGAGGCTCTGGAGTATTAAACCCTCCATCTAGCCACCAAAGACCTTGTAAGCTGCCACCAGGCTCCTCTATCTCTCGTCACACTAACCGAAAGCAATTTTCTCATAGAAACACATGGTAACTCATAGTTACACATGCTGTTTGGGTAGAGTTTAAATAGGTTCTGTTGCTTGTATGGGAAACTCCATTCCAAGTTTCAAACAAACAACCCATAGACGGATTCTCTACTTTGCTGCAAAGAGTGAGGGACTCCCTAGTCAAGGTTTATTAAACACCTGTGTGCACTTCTTTTTTTTTCTTTTCTTTTTTTAACCATTAAAAAGCTCTGATGAGACAGACCACTGAAAGTTCGCCAGAGCAAACTTCCAGAAAGAGTGAGTGACCTAATAAAAATGAAATTTTACTCTCCCTGTCCCCTAACCAGAAACTTTCTTTAGTCTTTTTTCCTGAAGCAACATTGGGAAAAGGTATATGTTTTCAAAGTTTATCTGCTCCTTCCAGATCATTCCCACTCAATGCAAAACCGTCAAGGGATATGCTTTGGTATATAACATCTGAACCGGTTGCTTTGGAAATTACTCAGAGGTCAGGTTTGGGGTGGGGAAGATGAAAGTTGTAAAATGAATCTCTGAAGAGATGGAAAGAGCTGTGAGAAGCAAGGAAGAAAAAATATAAATCAACTAGCTGATTTTTCTATTCTCTCCTCTGGCACCCCCCCCCCCCCCCCCAACTCCCCCGACACTTCAATAGCTCCGAGTTAGTTGACTGTATGATGAACAATACTCTATGTAAATACTATATAAATGCAAGTTACTTCTTCAAGTTCAGGCTAGTTTTCCTTGGAAGCCCTACTTAAGGCTCCCTTTTGCTCTGCTCCTTTTACAGGTGTTAAAGAAGATAAGCATTTGCATTCAGTTCTTTCCAGTTCATTCACTTTGCTGCAGTTTTCTCCTCAAAGTCCCATAGACTTTTAGGGACTTACTGTCGGAAAAATCAGAACCGTATTCCAACCGTGCTTTGAGATGTGTAAGAGAATACTTGAAAAACTTACAGTTGACTGGTGCTACCTAGGTTACCCCTCAATGGCATTGAAGCTGGTATATTAAGAGAAGTGTATGATGGGAATGGGTTTATTGTGCTGATCCATAGTAACCGACTCCTGTTCGGCCATCATTTATCTTGCGCACCAGCGACATATGGGTTTGTCTATTCACACTCTCAGCATTCTCTCTGCTCCAACAAACAGTCAGCCTTTTCTGCTTGGCTAAGGAGATTTTTTAGTTACATCCATTCTGTGTGTATCAACATTTATGGCAGCAAGATAATTGCTAAAGAACTCAGGGGGATAAAAGCTCCTTCTTCAGAACATAAGTCCCCAGCCCCCTTCCAATCAATATTCATATAAAGCAGGGCAATCGGCAAAACCTCGCATGGCCTTGAGTTCCCTAAAGTTTGAGATGTCATTAAACACACATACACACACAATTGGGAAATGGCTGAAAGAACTATGGTATATGAACGCAGGCGAAGATTACTGTGAAACAAGAAGTAACAAAGAGGAGGAACTGGTTATGCCTTAGGAAGATTTGTATATGAACAGATGCAAAGCCAAATCAACAGAACCAAGAAAACAACATCTACAATTACAACGACGTACATGACAAGATTGGCCAAAAGGAAGTTGAACTTGGAGTAATGGGAAAAACCAATGAAGGAAGGTTCTGGAGAAGAAATGTAGCTCCTTCCTTGAAAAAGAGAGATGGGGGACTGCTAGGACAGATTACTGTATACATTGTCAGATAAGATTTTGCATCAGGCGTTTTTGCTTAATTGGTTGTGTGTGCGAGCGTGTGTTATGTGTGTGTTTTTCCTTTCTCACAAGGGAGGGTTCAGGCTTTGGAGTGTATGAAATGATGGTGATGTAAAAACAAAGGCATCAATAAAATGTATTAAAACAACACACACACCAAGCCACACTAGGAGATGTGATCTAGCATTGAGTTCAGATACCCTTGTCTGAACAGGGAGTGGAGAATGAGCACTTTATCCTTTCAATTGTTGCTTAGATAAATGGAAAACAAATATGTCATACTGAAATGGTTTTTTCTCTCAGAAATAGGCAATTAATTTAAAATGATTGTGATGATTTGAATTGGTAAACTTACCAATTGGTTACTGGTTAAACCATTATAGGAAAAGCTGATCAAGGAAGTCCATATATGCCACAAGTCAGAATTTTAAAGAAGTATAACAAAAACTTTACATTTTCCTACTTTGCTTGCTGCTGAAACTTGCTGCAAATTTGCATTTCCTCTGTTCAATCCCTACCAGAGTTTCCATTGAGCTAGGTCATGGTATCTCCAGTAAGAAAAAAAAAATGATTTCAAAAGCTATGAAAATGTTGATTTCATTCATAGATGGCCTGAATGTTAGAGCTGTAAAGATTCAGGCACCTTCCTTCCCAGCTCAGCTCGGAAGCAGCCTTCCTAAGCCCCTCCTCCCAGCTGTTAATGCTCGTGAGATTATTTTGTATTTTCTTGCAATATACATGTTGTGTACATGGTGCATCTTCGGGGAGAATGCAAACTCCTTGAAGTCAGGGACATTTTCAGTATTGCTGTGGTTTTTTAGTTTTTGTTTTTGTTTTTGGGTGTCCAGTACCTAGCACTGTACAGGTGCCTAAATGTTTGTGGAACTCAATTGAATGGTTCAAAGCCCTTTATTTTACAAATGAGGAAACAAGCCCAGAGTAAATGAAATGCCTTGTCCGGAGTTATATAGTTGCCTGGTGGCAGGGCCAAGACGACAACCTAGGTGCCAATCCAATGCCCTTTAATTACACCACTGCAGCAGAATGAAAAAAAAAAAACCGCCCTCCCCCAATTACAAAGAGGCTTTACAATTTACACAGTGTGCAAGGCGGGTAGGGCTCACGACAAATGGAGCAGTCCTGATAATCTAAGTGTTTTGATTCCAAAACCTCGCTGCCTGAAGCCAATTTCTCTCTCTCTCCCTCCCTCCCTCCCTCTCTCTCACCTTCTCGCCTCCCCCCCTCCCCAGTACTCAAGTTTCTAAAGGATTTCTAAGCGGTGACTTAGAACCAGGTGCATTTCAGCACTTGAAATGCTCCGCCTCAACTGGAAGGTGGTTTTTATCAGTCTTGGGGTGGGGGTGGGGGGCACTAAATACGCTCTGGGCTACCAGAGGATTACTGCGGTTAGCTTTCAGTCTCCCACCTTGAGATGGGCTGCATTTATTTTTCTTCCCTGAGCAACAGGCTATTTCCTGGTTCAGTTTAAAAATTCAGTGACGTTCCTGTTTCAGCCCACACATCTGTGTCACTCTCAGCGTCAGTGGCAGGAAAACATTAGAAGTCACCCTTTGCTAATGCTTTCCTAACATGGAGTTTCCTTGTCTCTTCCGCCACCCTTCTCCTCCAACCCCAAACTGTCTTTCCCCCCTCCCAAACAAGAATCACTGAAAATGGGCACAGCCGGAAGGAGGGGATGATTTGTAAGTTAAGGAGATGCTGGAAGAAACAAAGCTACTGTTCTCTTAGCCTTTTCCCCCCCTCCTTCAAGGGGATGAGGAGTCAGCTCAAGTCCTTTAGAAGAACCACAGACTTCCTGACAAGCCCCTGAATCGCTCCCTGTCAACAACCCAACTGCCTACATTCCCAGGGAAAAACAGCATCCTGGCCTGGATGTTTAAGGAGATGCTGGGATTCCGCACATACCCAGAGGCGGCAGCATACAGGGAACTGGGAGAGGAGTGAGCCATTCAGGAGCTTCCAAAGCAACAGGGCGAGGCAATAGGATTTTCTCAAAGGGGGAAAAGTTATGTCCTCAGCAAACTCGAGGCTTCGGGAGCAAGGTGGCGTGCCCCTTTAAGGGGAAGAGGCCACTTAGCTCCTCGGCCTGGCAGTACAGAGTAGGGCAGAGAGAGGGGCAGGTTCAAGGCCACTCCAGCGCCTCCCTCACCGAGGTACCATATGTTCTCTAGCTCACATCAACAGCTTTATGGCCCCATCCTCTTGCTCCAGAAGGGAAAAGCAAAACGCGGAGTCCCAGGCGGAGCCCGGGGTTTCACACTTCTATCATTCCCTTAGAGTTTTAGGGGCCTGGCTGTGGGGTCTCTAGAGTTTCTCTCAGGCTGGGGAAGTGTCCAGCTACCACTATTCTAACCATCTTCCAGGAATGAGAAAAGGGGTGGAGGGAGGCGGAGGGGAGGACAGGGAGTGAAGAGAGGAATGGGGGAGCCATGGGAGGGAGCAGATAGCAGCAATGTTTCCATGGGATGAAACTGGAGAAAGAGGGGGCAGGGGCGGGGGCGGGGGCAGACCCGGGGGGGCGGGGCATGCTAAGCACAGGATTCTTCCTTCAGTCAGAGCCAAGCCAACCTCTCGGAGTTCTGACTACCGCCCCCTTCTCCTTATTGGTCACTTATTCTTATTGTCAGGCTTCCCTTCAACAAACACTTCCTGAAGAGTGGGTTCGCATCTCGGGTCGAATACAGCACGGATTACAAAGTGTCTCTTTTACTCAAGTTGCTCCCTAACCCTGTCTTATACAGTCAGCTGGGGGCGGGGGGCGGGGGGCAGGCAGGTGTAAAGAACATGGGACGGCCACACGATTCCCTCCAAAGAAAGCCCTTGGGGAGTTTTAAACCCAAGTAGGGACAAACCCAGGGAAAGAGGGGGAAGGAGGGTGAGGAGGCATCCGAGCTGCTAGTGTGGCAGCAGCTCTGGCACTGGGCAAGGGTAGTTGCTCGGGTCCAGGCAGGGAAGGCGAGAGAAGCACCGCACCCCCTGTTCCACCAAGAGACACGCACAAGATATTTCTCTAAACCCGGGTCCAGCGAAAAGACAGTATTCTGCTGCAGAAGCTCGCCTACAAGAAGGGCGGGGGGAGGGGAAGAAGGAGGAGGAGGAGGGAGAGGACCGGATTAGTTTTGAAAAAGCACTTGGGCCTCCTAGCAGTGCGCTAGAGCCATAGCGAGCAGGATCAGTGCCCCCTACTGGCGAGGCAGCTCGCTTCAGGGCCACGATAGGGTGCCCGTTTGGGTTAAAGGTGCTGTGCCAACTGTACTGGGAGAAACGGAGGAAACTGACATGCTCAGTATCTAACAGTGAGG